>NC_025997.2:107132615-107377615 GCF_000442705.2 Elaeis guineensis | reverse complement strand
AATGAAAAGCAAACCTAGCAGTGCTGTAGGTTCTCATAACTTGTAAGAAAACCGAGACTGGCAAGAACTTGATCCACTACTGCTTAACTCTTCCTCAGGGTTCCGTTGGAAAATTCAGAGTTACCAGCCTTTGTTGAATTTGATTTGGAGATTCCTGTTACCTGTACTTGGAAGAAGCTCCTGGAAAATGGGTAATATATCAACTTCAGCTCACAGCCTAAGTCCGATCTGAACCACCTGTAATAGCGGGTCAATCTCTTGATGAGACAGAAAACAGTCCAGACATATAAGGACCACAGCATTACCATTGCATTCATTATAACGCCATGATGGGCAATTATCTGGATATTCAAAAGAAATCAAGAATTCCCTTTCCTTTTAAATTTTTATGCTTATAACAACAGTGAGTGCTCCATTTTTACATTATATTATTTCTGTTTTCTGAGAAATACATAATATTATTTCATACACAAACTGTAATGTTATGAAGATTTAGGATAAATATAATATTGTAGTTTTTAGAAACTTGTATGGATGTATATTAGCTGTTATAACTGTCATGTAACACTACCATAATTGTTCATGAGCATTATTAGAATCATGGAGTACCAATGTTTGAACTAATTGGTATGAAAAGGATGCCCCTATACATATGCGGTAAATAGCTAAAAGCTAATGGTATAGTTCTTGAGCTACAATTGGATTTTTCATTTATTGGTAAATCGAATTTACTATTAGTAAAGTGACAAAGGCATTTGCTTTTTTGCTTTGAACGATTCAAAGATTTTTAGGAACACCATTCAAAATAGCATTTTTCAAAGAAATGCCATTTTCAACGGTTTTTTTTTTTTTTTTGACAAGATTTCAGGTAGATGCTGAGTGGGATCGAAAAAATATCATTTCAAATGGTGTTTTCTCAAGAAATACGTTATTTGAAACGACGTTTTACAGGTTTTCCATCATTTATGTAAATAAGTTGATATCTGTATTAAATTGATAAAAAAAATTTTAAATTGTATTAGTTTGGTAAAGGACTCAAGGCATTTGCCTTTTTGCTTTGAACGATTCAGAGGGTGTTAATTTTACATGGAATTTTGTTATTCATTCTATTATTGTTCTAGCGAAAAAAATGTTGTACACGTCCCAGGCAACATTGTCAAAAGCTTTTCCAGAGCAGATGATTGGCCTCTTTCGTACCTCGATCTACCTCTTCGCATTGGTAAACCCAAGCAGAACGACTGGAAACCTCTCATTGAAAAGATTGCTAAAAAATTGGCAAGCTGGAAAGATAAGCTCCTATCTATTGCTGGACGAGCTTTATTGCTTAATATAGTCATCACACCAATCACAGCATATTAGATGTCAAACTTTATGTTACCATCAAGCATCATCAGGAAAATAGATAAATTACGACGTTCATTTCTCTGGTGTGGTGAAGAGAAACAGATAGCGAGCAAAAACCTGTTAGTATGGTCTAAAGTGTGCCGTCCGAAAGAGCTGGGAGGAATGGGACTCACTGACATCACACTATATAGCCAAATTGTGCTCTGCAGATGGTGGTGGAGCCTACTCAAGGAAGAGAATGCATTAAAACCATGGTGTAAAGTAGTGATGATAGGCTATTATGGGCAGAGGTCAATAATGCTGAAGCCATTACCCCATCGCTCACTGTCTGAATTCTGGAAGGGTGTACAAAAGATGAGAAATCTATTTCGATCTCTTGTAAGATTTACCATTTGCAGCAGGTCAAGGGTTTCCTTCTGGCATGACTCCTGGCTATCCAATCAACCGTTGAAGGAAAAATACCCAGGGTTATTCTTCGCTGCAACTGATAAGGAAATCTCAGTTGCAAACGCCCTTGCCTCAATCATGGAAGATAGCTTCTGGAATTCTTCACCTCAATTGATCAACCATCCAGATCACCAGGAGTTGAGGCAAGAAATAATCCAAGAAAAACTCTCAAAAGAGCCTGATAAGCTTCAATGGAAATGGTTTTCAACTAACAAATTTTCTGTAAAACAATGCTATTTCCTTCTATTGGACGGTGGTGTGCGATCTCTCTTCAGTAAAATAGTATGGAGAATCAGAGTCCCAGAAAAAATTAAATCCTTCATATATCTCAGTTTCCATAACAGAATACTCACAAAATCAAATCTTATCAAAAGAGTTTGGAAAGATAAGGATATCTGCACGCTGTGTAGAATAGATTCAGAAACAGTAGATCACTTGTTGCACCAATGCCCGTTTTCAAGAAAGGTCTGGGCAACTTTGATGGATTACCTCCAACTCAAGGAGCTCCCACATACTCAAGATAGTCTATGGTGTACGCGGAGACATGAGGAACCCATGCGATCAATGCAAGAAAACCTGGATATTCTGCTGGCCTCTGGTTTGTGGACATTGTGGAAGGAAAGGAACAAAAGATGCTTAGAGTATCATGCGTTTCTACCAGTGCCAATTGCAAAGCGAATAGCTAGACTTTACTTTTATTGGTCCACACACTTCAATTCCTATACGGAAGACTTGCTACAAACAAATCATGGAAGTCCGTTCCAAAGAAGTTCTGCAAACAAGTGACAATGTCTGGGGAAGTCATAGATTTAATAACAGTCCGAAGGCCTCTGAAAATGCCCAAGCACTAGGAGAACAAAGTCCAGTTTACTAATCTTACAGGCAATCAGCAGAACAAGTAATCTGAATAGCTAGAATTAGTATCGGCCAACTTCACCAGCCAGAGCAGATAGAACTCAAATGAGAGCAGCTCAAAGTCTGTAGTAGGATATCCATAGCAGGCGTTGGTTACAAATCAACGTCTCCTAGACATTTATAACCCATTGTAAAAATTAGTTTTGTACCTACTACTAATTTACTATATAAAAACAATCCTGAGTTAGGTTTTTCCTAACTCATTTGCATCAAAAAGGAAAATATTGTATACATCCCAAATATTAGAGACTTGATGTGTCCCACTTGTAACCTTATCGTTAAAAATAAATTAAGATGATTAAGATGATAATGAATAATTAAAAACTCTTTTGAGATAAGGATAGACTCAAGTCAAAATAAAGGCTCCACTACGGTTGTATTTTTTTGATGAAAGAAAGAAGTTATGTTAATCTAAAATAGTTTCTAGTCCAGCCTATAAATATAGTCCGTGACTCACCATCAAGTATATGCATCGAGATCCTCTAGCATAAACTAGAAGTGCTTTTTTACAGGATAGAAGTAAGATAGATTCGTCTATAAGATTCATCTTTCAGTATTTTCATAACTTTCTTGATCATTAGTTCGATTGGTCTGGAACAATAATGGCTAGAGGTATATTTATTTTTACATTCTAATTAAATTTCCTACATTCAGTGGTATCAGAGCTCCCTCTATGCTATTTTATTTAGTCCATTGATCTTGATATATAATTTTAATATGTCATGCTTCTATTTATTTTTGACATATTAAAGATTATTTAATTATTATTAATGAATAAAATGAAGAATAAAATGATCACCATTTGTTCTTTCGATATCCAACGGGATGGAGCTGATTGCAAGTCGTAAAGCCATGACATTGGATGTGGATCTAACTGATGGCAAGTCCTAAAGCCATGGCATTGGATGTCGATCTAACTAGCCATCCTGGTCGGTTGCTTAAGATCGAAGTCATCATGATTTGTGAAGGAACCAGATTTAGGGTTTCAGGGTTAAATCTTGAAACTTTTTCAAGATCAGACAGCGGAAGACTAAAATAAATCAAAATTTATCTTACAAAATCAGAGAATCCCTAGATCTAAGATCCTATTATATGATTATTACATGGCATTAAATCAGAAATTAAAATATAAAAAGCAAGAACTACATGTTGATCATATCAACATATTTCTATACTACATCTAATGTATGTAAAATATAATAGATCAGATCTATTACCTTGCAAGTTAGACGTTCTAACTTTGCTGATCCGGACTTGAGGATAATATTGCGAGCCGCACACGCGTCCGGCCTCTAGGAGTCGTCCACACCAGCCCACGAATCACGATTAGAAGTCCTAATCCAGGAAATCAGCACAGTATGCTAGTACTATGCTGATCCTTCTTCGATGGTCGATCAGATGGATGCCTCCTTCTTGATTTAGACTCTTCCAAAGATGATAAGTAGGAGGAGTTTTTGTGAGAATTTCAATGCAGGGGTAAAACGATAATTTTAAAATTTTTTCAAAATTATAATTTTACAGTGAAAATTATTAATTAATCTAATTAATTAACATGTATTAACCCTACACAAGGATCTAAATATGATATATATAGCATGCATTTAAATTTAAAATTTTGAATTCTACAGTAAATATTTTACTGTTATGTGTTCAGAACACATTATCTTCGTGCAGGTAGTCGATCGTCGCAGTCTGATCACCGTCGGGACAGTCTGTTCATCGCAATGCAGCCACACAGTATGTCTGACCTCCGTGGATCGTCCACACGAAGCTCTCGATCTGATCGGCTCCTCCCAAATGCTAGTTCGTTGCAGAATCCTTTCGACGGTCGATGCTGATCGAACTCTTTCGATCGGTGTCTGCTGACTCTTCGGATGCTTTCGATCATCAGCAAAGGTGCTTGAGAGGTTGATGAAGCTCTTTCTGAAGTTTGATGGGCTCACGACACTCGTAGCTCACCTTCTCACTTCCCGAACCCTAGGCAGAAACCCTAGGATACTCACAGATGACCCTGCACCCTTTCTCTCTTCTTTTTTTTTCTCTTCTTTTCTTTTCTTTTCTCACGCAAAGGCCCTTTCTCACGCCACCCTTTCTCTAAGACAGTCATGTGCATGCCCCACCTTCTCTTTTCTTTTTAAAACAGTGCAAGACCACGTCTTTACCGCATCTTCACCGCGTGAGAGGATAAAGCTAGGTGGTTGTTCATTTGAATTCAAATCGAATTTGAATTCAAATGCCAACCAATCAATCTTTATCCACTCTTGGCGTGAGAAGAAGGGGGCGTGGGTTTTTTGTGCGTGGAGAATTTACATGAGAAACTTTTTCTCATGTAGAGTAAGTGGCGCACAAGTGGATAAGGTGGCGCATGAGATTAGTTGCCCATTCAAATTCAAACATCATTTGAATTTGAATGGCCAACCAACCATCTTTATCCACTCAAAATGGCGCACATAGGAGGGGCGTGGGAAGGCTTCTGCATGGGAGAAAATTCACGAGAACTTGTTTCTCGTGAATTCAAATAGGCGCAGGTGAGGTGAGGTGGCACAGGGAGATAAGTCAAGTGGTTTCAAATATTAAATCAACCTAATTGAACCAACCTTATTAAAATAGGTTAGGCACAATTAGACTAAGTTAAACCCAACACAATTAGGCTTAATTAGGCTCAATAAAATTCTAATCAAATCAGAAATTGACTAAGCCCAACCCCTGATCAGATCAGGGACCAAACCACCTCGACGATTAGGTCAATTCTTAACCTAATTGGGTCAAACCCAACTGAATCCAATTCAATTGGACTTGATCCAAAAATAATTACTCAATCAAATTAAGTTAATTAGCGATCAAATCATTAATTAAACCTCTCATAAATACTGAGTCTAAATCCGATGGACAATCGGACATCAAAGTCTATCGATATGAAACATTGATCGAAGAGTCCCAAACCAGTGGGACTCTTGACCCCGGTACCCAAAATATGTGGAACTCATGATCAGAGAATCCTGATTCTAGATCACAGAATCTCAGACACGTAGGACTCAGAGTCCCTGAGCATTAGGACTCTTGGTCGAAGAGTCCCAGTCCAGTGGGACTCTTCACCAGCCATCAGATCAGATAGGAACCTCTAATGTGTGTGACTTCGTAGGTTCGAACCTAAGCTGGTAGCACAAGAACCAATTCCTGTACTAATCGAAGTGACCATCTAACAATGGTACCCGACGTCTGGATAGATCGAACAGTCGCAATCGCAACATTCAGAACCTACGCGAATATGGTTACTATATAATTCATCCCTTTTGACCCCTGTATATAGGACGACTCAGGGTTAAACTGTCAACCCTGATCAGATTATCCGAATCGTGCTCAACTCAAACAGTCCTGTGACTCCTCACTAGGACTACCCTGGTCAAGATTTTGCTAAATTGAAACACGACTGTACACAGCTCCTGAACTGGAGTGGTCAATTCCATCTTGACACACGCACCGACAAGTCAAGTACTTGACTACACCCAGCAGCCTTCTGTCACTGAATTAAAAATTCAGGTAGTCCAGTGCTTAAGTGCAGTGAGTTGCTTGCAAGTCACTGTGGCAGTCTTAGGTCGGAGGGACAGTTATACCCATATCCCATCGGAGCAAATCTTGACAGCAGAAAAAGCTCCGGAGTTGGTCACATTCAGTGCAGATGTACCCTTACATCTCACATGTATGCCATACCAGTGTCTCCACACTCCTTGGTTAAGAAGACAACCAACCCATATGGCACACAACGACCTATGCTTGATAAACATTGTTGTGCTTGGTAACAACGTATTATTTGGTCGCGAACAGGTTTAAGGACTAAACGACAAATCCTCCTTTGTCGAGTCTAAATAGTCCTAAGGACTTCACCACAACACAGGAGTTCATTAGAAGATGAAACAATTTGTGATGAAAAATATCAAAATAACTTTTATTTATTTATAATTCATATACTAATACAGGAAAGAGCACAACCATCAACAGGCTGATGATTGGCTTTGGGACACTATTCCCAACAATCTCTAACTTGGCCTAAAGTCAATCGGTGCAGTATCTAATACCCATCTTTGAATTGAAGTCGTCGAACTCCTTCACCGCAATAGCTTTAGTGAATGGGTCGGCCAAGTTCTCCTTTCTGTCGATCTTCTGAAGGTCGACGTCACCTCGATCCATGATTTCTCAAATGAGATGGTAGCGGCACAGAATATGCTTCGTCTGTTGGTGTGCCTTCGGTTCCTTCGCCTGAGCAATGGTTCTAGAGCTGTCACAATAGAGCAGGACTGGACCAACAAGGGAGGGTCCTACTTCGAGCTCGGTGATGAATTTTCTCAGCCACATCGCTTCTTTGGCAGCATCTGATGCAGCAACATATTCTGCTTCGCAAACTGAATCAGCCACAGTGTGCTGCTTGAAACTCTTCCAGCAGATAGCCCCACCATTAAGGGTAAAAATAAATCCCGACACACTCTTGCTGTCATCGTGATCAGACTGAAAACTGAAGTCTGTAAACCCTATAAGTCTCAAGTCCGATTCACCATAAACAAGCCACTGGTCCTTAGTATTTCTCAAATACTTCAGGATGGTTTTAACAACCTTCCAGTGATTCTCCCCTGGATCAGATTGGTATCTACTCACTACCCCTAGTGAGTATGCCACATCTGGTCGTGTACATGTCATGGCGTACATGATAGATCCCACTACCGAAGCATATGGAATTTTATCCATATGCTCTCTCTCTTGAGGTGTTGTCGGACAATCCCTCTTCGAGAGAGAAATTCCATGGCCTATCGGTAGATAGCCTTTCTTGAAATTCTCCATGCTGAATCTCTTCAGCATAGTATCAATGTACGTGGACTGGGATAAGTCAAGCAACCTTTTAGATCTATCCCTATAGATTCTCATCCCTAGGATGTAGAAAGCTTCTCTCAGATCCTTCATGGAGAACTGTGACGACAGCCAAATTTTTATTCCCTGTAATGCAGGGACATCATTCTCGATTAAGAGAATGTCATCCACATACAATATAAGAAATACCACTACTGGACCATTAGCCCACTTATAAATGCAGGGCTCTTCTCCGTTCTTAACAAAGTCATACGTCTTGATCGTCCTATCAAAACATATGTTTCAACTCTGGGATACCTGCTTAAGTCCATAAATGGACCTCTATAGCCTGCACACCTTAGACTCATCTGTGGATGTGAACCCTTCAAGTTGTATCATATACACCTCTTCGTCCAGCTCTCCATTTAGGAAAGCTGTCTTCACATCCATCTGCTAGATTTCATAGTCCAGATGGGCAGCTATCGCAAGCATAATCCGAATGGATTTGAGCATTGCCACAGGAGAAAACGTCTCGCCATAGTCTATACCATAACGTTGACGATATCCCTTGGCAACCAGACAGGCTTTATAGGTCTCCACCTTTCCGTCTGCACCCCTCTTCCTCTTGAAGACCCACTTACACCCTATGGATTTTACTCCTTCGGGTGGGTTAACCAATGTCCACACATCGTTGACCTTCATGGACTCCATTTCGAATTTCATGGCCTCTAGCCATTTCTCAGAGTCAGGTCTCTGCATTGCATCCATGTAGGTGATCAGATCCTCATCATTTTCATCAAGTTTGACAGGATCGCTGTCCCAGACCAAGAAACCATAGTATCTGTCCGGTTGACGTGGTACTCTACCAGACCGCCTTAAGGGTGCAAGAACAATGGACTCCGAATCTGATCTAACCAAATCCGATTTAGGTTCAGCAACTTATGTCGATTTTTCCACCTACCGAACTTCCTCAAGTTCGACCTTAGATGCAACAATCCCTTCACCAAGGAACTCCTTGTCTAAAAAGATTGCCTTAAGACTGATAAACACCTTTTGCTCATCAGCTAGATAGAAATAATACCCTTTGGTCTCTTTTGGGTACCCTATGAAATAACACTTGTCAGACCTAGGTCCAAGCTTGTCCGTAATTAAATATTTAACATAAGTCAGACACCCCCAAACCCTAAGGTGCGAGAGTACTGGCTTACGTCATATCCATATCTCATAAGGCGTTTTGGTTACAGACTTACTCAGAACCCTATTTAGAAGGTAACAAACTGATTCGAGTGCATATCCCCAAAAGAAGATCGGCAGACCAGCAAACCCCATCATGGATCGAACCATGTCAAACAAAGTTTGATTCCTCCTTTCAAACACACCATTATGCTGTGGTGTTCCAGGAGGAGTCCACTGAGAGAGAATCCCATTCTCCTCAAGATATGTTAGAAACTCATTGGAAAGATATTTACCTCCTCAATCAGATCGAAGAGTTTTAATACACTTTCCAGTTTATTTTTCTACCTCATTTCGAAATAGTTTGAACATTTCAAACGACTCCGACTAATGCTTCATTAAGTAGACATACCCATACCTCGATAGGTCATCTGTGAAGGTTATGAAGTAGAAATATCCACCTCTTGCACTTGAGCTCATGGGTCCACATACATCAGAATGTACCAGACCCAAGAGTTCACTGGCTCGCTCATTTTTTTCAGTAAAAGGTGACTTGGTCATCTTCCCAAGAAGACAGGACTCACAGGTTGGAAGTGATTCACAATCACCAACTTCAAGAATTCCTTCTTGAGCCAATCTGTTTATCCTGTTCTTATTGATATGACCTAGCCTACAGTGCCAAAGGTAGACTTCTGACATATTATCTATTCTAGGGTATTTACCGGAGGTTTGAACCATATTAAGAGACTGTGATAGTAAGTAAATTCCATTATTTAGTTGTCCAACAAACATTGTAACACCATTCAAAATGATATTGCAAATATTTTTTTTTATTAAAAATTCATAACTGTACATGGCCAAAAGATCTATAGAAATAATATTTAATAAAAAACTTGGACAATAGTGACATTCACTCAGAATTACATTACGAGAGTTGATTACAAGGTTCATGATTCCTAAAGCTAGAACTGAAACTTTGCTTCCATCTCCAACGTTCAGGAACCTCTCGCCTTCATCAAATCTCCTACTGACCTGCAGACCCTGTATCGAATTACAGATATGATAAGGGCTTTCGGTATCCAATACCTAGGCAGTAGCATTACAAATGAAAAAGTTGCAAGATGTTATCATATAATTACCTTGCTTCTTCTTTGGCCTGTTCGGGTCCAGGGAGGCAATGTATAGAGGATAGTTCCTCTTCCAGTGCCCCTGCTTCTTGCAAAAAAAGCACTCCGCCTGGCTCAAGTAGGGCTTGCGCTTCTTGGTCTGACCCTGTGCAGACGTCCCAGCATGCGGCCGCACCTTCTTATTCTTCTTCTTCTTGTTCTTCTTCCCTTTCTTAAAGGGTCGACGACCAGAAGAAGACCCTCCCACAACATTCACCGACTCCTTATGGAGCTGGTGGTCCTTCTCAAAGTTCTGTAGCAACCCCAACAAGCCGTGGTAGTTCACTGCAGGTTTTGTCATCCGAAAATGAGTAAGGAAGGAGAGGAAGGACTTGGGCAAAGAATTAAGGATCGCATCCTTACCGAGCTGCTCGTGCAAGGGAAAGCTCAGTTTACTTAGGCGCTTAATCATTTTGATCATGTACAGTACATAATCGGTGACTGAGGCCCCATCCCTCATCCGAGCATTGAAAATGGCACAACTAGTTTTGTGCCTTTCAACGTCGTCAGGCGTGCCAAAGGAGTCATTCAACATTTGAAGCATCTCCTACGGCTGGGCGTTCTCGAACCTGCGGCTGAACTCATCATTCATTGCCGCCAGCATTATGCACCGAACGGTGGTGCGGTCGTTGAGCCACTTCTGGTAAGTATCTCGGACTGTCCCTCTAGCATTCGGGGCTGGCTCCTCAGGTGCCGGATCCGTTACTACATAAAGGATCCACTCATGCTCAAAGACGATTTTCAATTTTCGATATCAGCTATCGAAATTAGGTCCCATGAGCTTATCATTATCTAATAATGACTGGAGCGACAGGGTAGTGGCCATAGCTGCATAAAGGAAAATCAGACCTTTATTAGTACATAAATTATTAATACTAAAGACTTGAACTTTAGTCTAAAATTTTTTTCAGTATTTTTATGAACTGGTAGCCTCAATCTTAAATTTGAGGAATTACATTAATTCCTTAGTGGGTACTAGAATCCACATAGACCACACACGAGCCCAACTTTGGTTGGTCAACCTATGTGCATCTATGGGTAGGTTCATAACCAGTTATTTCTCTAAACAACTTCTAGTAATTAATTTTGCCCCAAAACCTAATCAGTAGGCTTTGGCCTTTATTGAAAAGATCTGGTTAGGTCCAACCATTAACATGACTTGATTTGATGAATCTGACCAATAAATGATCAGGTCCGACTTTGGCCGGCCAACCTGACCACCATCAGAAAGACTCAACCAAATTATCATATTATGAATGATAATTCCATTAGTCAATAAGCACCAGGCCTTTGGGCCTCCAGTGATTATTAAACTAATGGACTCATTATCACTCACTTAATGGGAGGCTATGACTTAGTTATCATATAACATAATCATTTTTAGGGACCTAATAATTTTTGAGGATTTTATTAAAGGATAGAAGAGAAAAAATTGACCAGCCAATTTCAATCCTCCCACTGACTTCATCAAGTCAGATTAAAAAGGATTTAATTAAAGTCGGTATTAGGAGCACCTAAATCAGTCACACTGATTTACCTAATGACATGGGTGAGCCCTAATCACCAAGTGATCTAATCAAAATCTAACTCACCAAGTTGGTTAGGTAAGTGAGATCAGTGGAAGGGATATGTCATTAACTCGTCAGAGATCGAATCAATGCGAGTAGCTCCCAGTTAAAAACCACTGGTCAGACTGCCGAACTTACCTTAGACACCAACCGGTTCATTAGTTTTAATTTGATCAACTTAGTAAATAGGGTTCCATCGCGTAGCCATGAATTAAGTCCATCTTGGTCTAGTTAAAGACATGGACCCATTCAACTACAACTATTGGAGTTGAGTCTAGAGTGTCCTTGACCTAATCTAATTCAACTTTTGATTAGATTTGATCAATTACTCTAATTTAGTTCATTTCTTTAAGCTAACCTTAGGTCTAACTCAATTATGAATCTAATCCATCTAACCCATTGACCCACAAGTTTATACAATTGTCTTAGGTCTTAATTCACAATTCTAGACCAACTAGACAACACTTAATTCTTTTAATTAAGTATTTGGGCTGATAGGTCAGGGTTTGGCATTTTGAAAATAATTTTCAAATTTGAAAAGTTTTATTTTCTGTTCACCAAATGTGTTGACTCATTTCACAAACGGATCAACACATTTCATAAACAGCAATCCTATTGCTAATTACATAACAGAAAATAACTCAATCAAAATCATGAATATTCCTTTAAATCTAATCTAACACATTCATGATAAATTTATAATTGAACCTTTATAATTAAGTCCTTTCGCTGCTTCGTCTGCATGGGATATAATCGCTCGGCACCCCTACCACCATAGGAGAACCCCATCGAATGAGAGGAGAGGGTCTTTAAACCCTACTTTTCTCCTATGACCGGACGACCATAGCAACCAACCCAATTAGACTACTTGCTATTTGGATTAAGTATATCTAAATATACCAATTTCAAAATTTAAATTTTAAATTTTAAATTTTAAATTTTGAATTTCAAATTTCAAACAAATTTCAAATTTCAAATTTTGAATTTCAAAATTTAAATTTTAAATTTTAAATTTCAAATTTAAAATTTCAAATAAATTTTAAATTTAAACTTTTAGATTACTACTTAATCTGCACATGCAAATGTATATCATATTTTAGAACCTGCTCTGATACCAATTGTGGGAATTTCAGTACAGGGGTAAAATGGTAATTTTAAAACTTTTTTAAAATTATAATTTTACAATAAAAATTATTAATTAATCTAATTAATTAACATGTATTAACCCTACACAAGAATCTAAATATGATATATATAGCATTCATTTAAATTTAAAATTTTAAATTCTATAGTAAATATTTTATTGTTATGTGTTCAAAACATATTACCTTCATGCAGGTAGTCGATCGTCACAGTTTGATCACTATCGGGATGGTCTGATCATCGCAATACAGTCACACAGTATGTCTGACCTCCGTGGATCGTCCACACGAAGCTTCCGGTCTGATCGGCTCCTCCCAAATGCTAGTTCGTTGCAGAATCCTTTCGACGACCGATGCTGATCGAACTCCTTCGATCGGTGTCTGTCGACTCCTCGGATACTTCAGATCATCAGCAAAGATACTTGAGAGATTGATAAAGCTCTCTCTAAAGTTTGGTGGGCTCACGACACTCGTAGCTCACCTTCTCACTTCCTGAACCCTAAGCAGAAACCCTAGGGTACTCACAGATGACCCTGTGCCTTTTCTCTCTTCTTTTCTTTTCTCTTCTTTTCTTTTCTTTTCTCATGCAGAGGCCCTTTCTCACACCACCCTTTCTCTAAAAAAGTCATGTGCACACCCCACCTTCTCTTTCCTTTTTGAAATAGCGCAAGACCACATCTTTACCGCGTCTTCACCGCATGAGAGGATAAAGCTAGGTGGTTGCTCATTTGAATTCAAATCGAATTTGAATTCAAATGCCCACCAATCAATCTTTATCCACTCTTGACGTGAGAAGAAGGGGGCGTGGGTTCTTTGTGCATGGAGAATTTACACGAGAAATTTTTTCT
Source organism: Elaeis guineensis (assembly GCF_000442705.2). NCBI lineage: Eukaryota > Viridiplantae > Streptophyta > Magnoliopsida > Arecales > Arecaceae > Elaeis > Elaeis guineensis. Next base: position 107,364,173 of record NC_025997.2, on the reverse strand, counting down.
CGTGTAGAGTAAGTGGCGCACAAGTGGATAAGGTGGCGCATGAGATTAGTTGCCCATTCAAATTCAAACATCATTTGAATTTGACTGGCCAACCAACCATCTTTATCCACTCAAAATGGCGCACATAGGAAGGGCGTGGGAAGGCTTCTGCGTGGGAAAAAATTCACGAGAACTTATTTCTCGTGAATTCAAATAGGCGCAGGTGAGGTGAGGTGGCACAGGGAGATTAGTCAAGGTGGTTTCAAATATTAAATCAACCTAATTGAACCAACCTTATTAAAATAGGTTAGGAACAATTAGACTAAGTTAAACCCAATACAATTAAGCTTAATTAGGCTCAATAAAATCTTAATCAAATCAAGAATTGACTAAGCCCAACCCCTGATCAGATCAGGGACCAAACCACCTCGGCGATTAGGTCAACTTTTAACCTAATCGGGTCAAACCCAACTGAATCCAATTCAATTGGATTTGATCCAAAAATAATTACTCAATCAAATTGAATTAATTAGCGATCAAATCACTAATTAAACCTCTCATAAATACTGAGTCCAAATTTGATGGGCAATCGGGCATCAAAGTCCATCGATATGAAACCTTGATCGAAGAGTCCCAAACCAGTGGGACTCTTGACTCCGGTACCCAAAATGTGTGAAACTCATGTTCAGAGAATTCTGATTCTTGATCACAGAGTTTCAGACACATAGGATTCAGAGTCCCCAAGCATTAGGACTCTTGGTCGAAGAATCCTAGTCCAGTGGGACTCTTCACCAGCCATCAGATCAGATAGGAACCTCTAATGTGTGTGACTCCGTAGGTTCGAACCTAAGCTGATAGCACAGGAATCAATTTCTGTACTAATTGAAGTGACCATCTAGCAATGGTACCCGACGTCCGGATAGGTCGAATAGTCACAATCGCAACATTCAGAACCTATGCGAATATGGTTACTGTATAATTCATCCCTTTTGACCCCTGTGTATAGGATGACTCAGGGTTAAACTGTCAACCCTGATCAGATCATCTGAATCGTGCTCAACTCAAACAGTCCTGTGACTCCTCATTAGGACTACCCTGGCCAAATTTTTGCTAAATTGAAACACGACTGTACACAGCTCCTGAACTGGAGTGGTCAATCCTATCTTGACACACGCACCGACAAGTCAAGTACTTGACTACACCCAACAGCCTTCCGTCACTGAATTAGAAATTCAAGTTAGTCCAGTGCCTAAGTGCAGTGAGTTGCTTGCAAGTCACTATGGCAGTCTCAGATCGAAGGGACAGTTATACCCATATCCCATCGGAGCAAATCTTGACAGCAGAAAAAGCTCTGAAGTCTGTCATGTTCAGTGCAGATGTACCCTTATATCTCACTTGTATGCCATACCAGTATCTCCACACTCCTTGGTTAAGAGGACAACCAACCCATATGGCACACAACGACCTACGCTTGATAAACGTTGTTGTCCTTGATAACAACGTATCATTTGGTCGCGAACAGGTTTAAGGACTAAACGATAAATCCTCTTTTGTCGAGTCTAAATAGTCCTAAAGACTTTACCACAACACAGGAGTTCATTAGAAGATAAAATAATTTATGATAAAAAATATTAAAATAATTTTTATTTATTTATAATTCATATACTAATACAGAAAAGAGCACAACCATCAACAAGCTGAGGATTGGCTTTGGGACACTATTTCCAACAGTTTTAGATGTGAGACACTCTCAAAAAACTCACAGATGAAGAAAGGAAAGAGGTGAACTCAGCAACCCTAGAAGAAGACCCCCTTCTTCTTCTCTTTGCTTTAACCCAGACACTTAGTTTTGTGTCTATTATATCTCCATGCCCCAACACTCTTTCTTCCTGATTTTCATACGCCCCAAAGGTCTCTCAATGCTCTGTAATCCATAAAAATTTTAAAAAGAAAATTCATCTTCAATAATGAGATATGAAGAGTCTTTGTCTAGGTCAAATACCTAGTCAAAAAAAATCCAAATAGGGCAAGACAAGTGGTGCCCAACTCTTGGGTGCCCTCTCCTTCTTTTTTTGCCATGGACCACCAGCAAAGGGCGCATAATATGTGCCATAAAAGCCACAAAAATCTCAAAAAAAAATTTGGATTAAATCAGTGCCATAAGGAAAGAATTTTGATTTCCTAAAATTCTATCTCATAGAATTTGAAATCCAAACTAATTCCTACTTTGACTTGATCCACAACTACATTCCATGTACGAGAGAAAGAGTGGAAAGCTTTGGACGTGCGTGAAGGCCTGGGAGAGAAGGTTTTGTTGCATAAAATAAGAGAGAGTGGGCGTAGGGGGCTAAGGTGGTGCAAGGTGGAATCCTAGTCTTACTAGGGTTCAATCTATGACTTGTTCAAATTTGATTTCTCAAACCAAATCAAACCAAAACCAAATCAACCTAATTAAAATAAGTTCTAACCCAATTAAAAACCTAATTTAATCAGATTAAATTAGATTTAAATCTGATTTAATTTTTTAATCAAATTAGAAATTAGGTTGACCCAAGTCCTAATTGGACTAGGACTAGTTTTTTCTTGCACTTGACTTATCCAATAAACTAATTGAACTTGATCCAATCAAGCCTAAACTAAATCTAATTAAATCATATTTAATTAAACTTAATCTCAGCTCATTGGCCTAATCAAATTAAACTAATTAGAAATTAAATTGCTAATCGATCCTCCTGCAATACTTGCACTAGGTTAAATGTCAATCGTATTGATCGTTTAACCCTAGAACGATTCTTAATCATTGATCAACCATCCGATCGGATCGTGAACTCTAATGTGTATGACCTCATAGGTCTGAACTTAAGTCGGTAGTATAGAAATAAATTTCTGTACCAATCGAAGTGACCATCTAGCAATGGTATCCGATGGTCGGATAGGTCGAATGTGTAGAACAACATCCTTAGAACCCATGCGGATATAGTTTTCATATAATTCATCCCCTTGACCAAAATACTCATAGGATACCTCAGAGTTCAACTGTCAACTCTGATCAGATTGTCCACATTGTATTTCAAAATATCAAATCCATCTGATGGATTATCCTGGTCAAGATTTTGCTAAATTGAAATATAACGACTCATTCTTCTCCAACTCTTGGAGTGGTCAATCCCATTTCGATCACACTCTGACTTCGCAAGTACTTGACTGTGTCCAGAAGCCTTCCATCACTGAATTAAAAATTCAGTTAGTCCAGTATCAAAGCACAGTGAGTTGCTTGCAAGTCACTGAGGCGATCTCAGGTCTAAGGGACACTTATACCTATATCCCATCAGAGACATTCTCGACAGCAGAATACTCTGGAGTTGGTCACGTTCAATGACGATATATCCTTATATCTCACCTGTATGCTATACCAGTTTCTCCATACTCCTTGGTTAAGAGGACAACCAACTCATATGGCCTACAGTGACCTATGCTCGATAGAAGCTATCGTCCTTATTAACAGCACATCATTTGGTCATGAACAGTTTTAAGGACTAATCGATAAATTCTCTCTTTATCGAACCTAAATAGTCCTAAGGACTTCATCACTACAATGGAGTTCATTAGAAGATGAAAACTTATGATGAAAATATCAAAAATATATTTTATTTATTAATAAATTAATTACAATACAAGGTTGCTCAACCGTCAATAGGTTGACGATTGGCTTGTGGGACATATTTTCCAACAATTTGGATATGTTCCTAGATTTCATAAAGGATTTGCTGTTTTTATTTATTTATTTTAAAGGATCTATGATTTATTTTGGGCTTGATTTATTTTTTAATTTAAATAAATAAATATATATAAAAGGGAATGGGTGAGAGGGGAAGAGAAGAGGTTCTCCCATAGTCGTCCTCCCTCCCTCCCTCCGGCTATCATTCAGCAATCATCCATGGTTAGTTACAGAGTCCCTTTCCCTAACCATCTCACTGGAATAATAATAAAAAGAAGGGAGGAAGGAGCCACCGAATCTAGTTCATCAGCAGTTGTCCTTTCAAATCACATGGAATCTAGATGATTGGATGTAGAGGAAAGTCGATGAATTACTGATTAAAGGTCTGCGGTAGCCACCAGTCAAGATTGATGAAGGGATAAGTGTCGATTTAGGTGATTTTTTTCTCCTTCAATCTACCCATCAAAATCCTCTATCATTGATGTAAAGGGGTGATCGGTCCCAATGATGGCGGCGATCCATTGATTCAAGTCTTCCAACAATCACCGGCTAGGCTTTAGAGGGGAGGAGTGCCAGCTTTTGGCTCCTCCTTCTCCACCGATCACCCATCGATTCTTAATCCCTACTTCACCAGTAGCTGGGGCAATGGTCTCAGGCCGACGGTCGGTGGTGGAGGTCAGCCAGTGACTTGCCAGTGGTGTATATGGAGCTTTCAAATCGCCAGTTAGGTTGTGGGGTTTTGATCAGAAAAAGAGGAGGAAGAATGCAAAGGAAATGGGTTCAGATTTTGGGTTCTTATTCAAAATCCAAAACTCAATTTTCCATTTTCTTTTAAAAAGGAGATTTTCGCATTTAAGCCCCTGATAAAGTATATATTATTTAAAGGTCCTTTTTTAATAGAAGATTTTACAATTTAACCCTTGATAATGTTCTTTATTATATAAAGGTCGTTCTAAATTATATTTTGTTCCCTGTAATCTAACTTTATTTTATAAAAGAGCTTAGATTATTGTGAAATTTGTGATCATGATAAAGATGAAAATCATAATAAAGCTTCATATGGTTATTTGAGATTTTTCAATGCCATATTAAAGTTAGTGGGTTTATTATATTCAAAAGTAGCCACGGTATCTTGAATATAGTTAAAACCATATAAAAGCTATAAATTAAAATGTAATCGCATGTGAACAAAATTATAATTAAGTCAAAAAAATAATTAACTTTATCTATAGGAAGTGGTTATTTTTATGATTTAATTAGAATAAAATGGTGATTTAGGTATTAAGGATAGGATTTTTTCTAGACCTACATGTATGAAAATTTATTATTTTTTGATATCTATGTTGCTGGTTTTATTAATAAAGTATTAGTAAATTCTATGCATGATGTACCTCTACCCACAGGAAGGTTAGAATTTGCTACTGAAATTAATATTGATTATTTCAGATTATAATTTATACTTCATAGCACTAAAGTTTTCTATGTTTATGGATTATTGTAGCTAATCCTACTGCTTATGTTAATGATGCCACTCTTATTCCAATGCTAAGTGGTGACAATTTTTCTCGCTAGAAAGATAGTATTCTTTACACTCTTGGGTATGACTTGACCTAACATTTTATATGGATGAACCATTTATTTCCATGGATTCAAGTATGCCACAACAAATATTGGCATATGAGAAATAGGAGCCACTACAAAAAAATAATTTTTAGCGATGGCTATTAGCGACGCCAATGTTGCCATCGCTAATAATAGATTTTACCGACCACTAATGGCGACCAAAAAATAAGCCATCGCAAATTTTTTTTATTAAAATTATTAGCGATGGAGGATTATCATCGCTAATACTTATTAGCAATGGCACTATTGATGATGAAAATAGCCATCGCTAATAGCTCGTCGCCCCATCCCCACCCTCGATTTTAGCTTTCTTGCTAAAACCCTCATTTTCTCCCTTTCCCTCCATCCTCGATTTTCAGCTCCCCCATCGGCAATCGATCGAACCCCCCTCTCTCCATCTTTTGGTTCTCCAGCTCACGTCGTGCCGTCAGAGCCCTCGGTCTCCTCCTCCCAGTCTCGCGTCACCCCTAGAGCCCATGTCCCCGAGCCCGCATCCCCGAGCTCCCCCCTTCTTCCTAGCTGTCTCTTACAACCGGCATCCTGCCGTTCGACCTCTCTTTTCCTTCCGACCCCTCCCCTTGCTGGATTGGACCCCTTGCCGCCCCCTCTTTTACCCCACCTTTGGTCCCCTTTTTTCCCCACCGTGCCACTGAATCTAACCTCCTCGAGCCCTCGGCCCGCCTCCCCGAGCCCCCGACCCTCCCCCCAACCGCCTCCTCGAGGCCTCGATGGCCTCTCTGAGCCCCTAGCCAACCCCCCTTGTTCTTCCTCCCCACTTCTTCCCCTGCCTCCCCCTCCCCCCTTCTTCTCCTACCATGCAGCATCGCCTCCTGATTGGTTTGGTGAGTATTAGCGACGGTGATGGCGATAGCTCTATAGCGATTATCAAATATTATTATTTTAAAATTTTTAATATTTTTAAATTAATATTTATTAGATTTAATTAAATTAGATTTAATATTTAAATTAAATAATAATATTTACTTAAATTTAGTTAAATTAGTTTTAAATTAATAATATTTAATTAATTTAAATTAATAATATTATTAATTTTAATAATATTATTAATTTAAATAATATTATTTTTGAGAGGTGGAATCACTTCAGGAAGCTCTCCAACGATAGTAGTCTTACTGTCTTGGACGGCAGAGTCGGTTCGAATTCAAATCGAGCTTCGGACTAGACTTGAAATAGTTCAGACCAAGCTTGGACCTAATTACAGGATCCATTTGAATTTTGGATCGGGCTTCAGTATATCTTTGATCTGGCTCAGGTCTAATCCGAGCTCGGCTCGAGAGTAGGCCCGATACTGCCAGCCCACATCTAATCTAAAGCCAACAGTGCTTTATTCATAAAGAGGCTATGATGACTGTCTGTGCAAGATGCACCTAAAGAGTCTAGAGAGAGATGGAGATGATGCATTTTTGTTCCTGTTGTTGTAATTGTAGGACAAGCTTGGATGGTTTGTTACATCATAGGCAACCGCTTGCAGCCACCTTATGATTAAAGGTGCAGGAGAACTTGCAATGCCTAAGACTTCTTCTTTTCCTCTTTCCCTTGTTTACTTTGTTGGTCTCTAATTTAAGTACTATTTTTAAGTTTTATTTTATTTTTCAAAAAAATTTCTACTCCTAATTTGCAGGCTTCTTACTTTGCAGCCATCTCATGGTTCGGATCCATCCAAATGGGTTCGGACCGGGCTCGGACCTGGGCCAAGGCCGGGCCCAGGTCTGATTTTTCCTAAAATCATTGGGCCTAAGTTCAACTCGAAGCTCGAAAAGGATTTTTAGACCGGGCTCGGATAGGGGTAGGGGGCTCGGGGAGGCAGTCAGGGGCTCGGAGAAATAATATTATTTTCGGGAGATGGAACCACTTCAAAAAGCTCTCCAATAAGAATAGCCCTACTACCTTCGATGGTAGGAGTTTGAGGTCGGACCACTGTCGGACCGATTTTGGCCTGTCTAAAACCAGCAATGCTCTATTCATAAAGAGAATATGATGACTGCCTATGCGAGATGCGCCTAAAGAGTCTAGAGAGAGATCGATGGAGGTGATGCATTTCTATTCCTATTGTTATAGTTGCAGGGCAAGCTTGGATGGTCTGTTACATCGCAGGCTACTGCTTGCAGCCACCTCATGGTTAAAGATGCAAAAGAACTTACAATGTCTTATTTTCCAATGGCAGATCCAATCCTTCTTCTTTTCCTCTTTGCCTTGTTTGCTTTGTTGGTCTCTAATTTAAGTATTGTTTTTAAGTTTTTATTTTATTTTTTAAAAAAAATTTACTCCTAGTTTGTAGCCTTCTTACTTTACAGCCACCTCATGGTTCAAATCCATCCAAATAGGTTCGGGCCAGACTCGGGCCCAGATCCAGGCTTGATTTTTTCTAAAATCATTGGGCCTAAGCTCAACTCGAAGTCCGAAAAGAATTTTTAGGCCAAGCTTGGGGAGACGGTTGGGGGCTTAGGGAGACGATCGGGGGCTCAGAGAAATAATATTATTTTTGAGAGATGGAACCACTTCGGAAAGCTCTCCGATGAGAGTAACCCTCTATCTTCGATGATAGGGATTCGAGGTCGGGCCACCGTCAGATCAGCTTTGGCCAGTCCAAAACTAGCAATGCTCTATTCATAAAGAGGCTATGATGACTGTCTGTGTGAGATGTACCTAAAGAGCTAGAGAGAGACCGATGGAGGTGATGCATTTCTTCTCTTGTTATTGTAGTTGCAGGGCAAGCTTGGATGGTCTGTTATATCGTAGGCAACCGCTTGTAGCCACCTCATGGTTAAAGGTGCAGAGGAACTTGCAATGCCTTATTTTTCAATGGCAGATCTAAGCCTTCTTCTTTTCCTATTTTTTGTGTTTACTTTGTTGGTCTCTAATTTAAGTATTGTTTTTAAGTTTTTATTTTATTTTTTAAAATGTTTTTACTTCTAGTTTGTAGCTTTCTTACTTTGCAGCCATCTCATAGTTCAGACTCATCCAAATGGGTTTGGGCCAGGCTCAAGCCTAGGCCAGGGTCGAGCCTAGGCCCAAGCCTAACTTTTCCTAAAATCATCCAGCCTAAGCCTGACCCGAAGCCCGAAAAGAATTTTCAGGTAGGGCTCGAGTAGGGATAAGGCCTGGCCCAACCCAGCCCGACCCTAACTATGATGAAGATTTTGGATTGGCCCCCCTTGCCAAATCGGCCTCCCCCATAATAGGATTACACATCTTCTCCCTCCCAAAGTCATGATACTTTAGTTGAAGCATTTGAAAGATGTAATTTCACATTACTGTAGGTAAACTACTTTCAGATAAATATGATTAATACAACTATAACATGTCTTTGGAGGTGGCATGATCTAGGCATCAATTGCAACAAGCTGATTTCTAACCATGATTCCAAACTCTTTTGCATACTTATTATGAGAAAATCTATAATATTTGGACTCTAGATGTACGCTTGAAAGATAGAATCAAGTCAAGAAACAAGAAAGATTCAAACCTCCAGAATATTGTGCTCCCTATCTTGAGGGCATTCGTATATAAAGGTCAACATTTCAGTTATTTGTCGCTTATTCAGCTGAGCTCACTGTCACAACCACCACAACAGGTAAGTCAAGCAGTATTAATAAATTTTTTTACTTGTTTAAAATTTTTATACTTAGAAACTTCACATAGTTAGGCTTGAGTCAGAGGAAGGAGATCTAGAGTTAAAAGTTAATCTTTCTATCCGATGGATGGGATGGAGATGTAGATACATCCGTATCATCGAATGAAATGTGTAGGAGCATGCAAGGCATCTCATCATGATACCAATACATCAAGTAGAATAAAATTTAAATAATTATTATTCAATTTTAATTTAAATAACTAAATCAAATATCTTACATCCAATAAAGTTTTACTAAAAATAAAATAATAGATCTAAGTTCAATGAAGTTGAAAATGCTAAATGTTGCCTCTAAAAGCTCTGTCCCAACATTATTGCCCATACTTGTAATTAATTATCCAAATCTAAAAAAAAAAGGTAATGAGCTAGACAGCTCAGCAAGTAACAAATATCTCAACTAGATATTTTAGATATTATATAATATTCAAGAATAATACTGTGAATAAATCTAAAAATATATTTCATGCTAATTCAATACAAATCCAATCTTTTTAAATATTTATATACAATATAATCATAAATCTGATTCAAATCAAAATACTTCTAACTCAATAGCTATGACTATGACCAACGTTTAACCTCCATTGATGAGGTCTACTGAATACCAGCATACAACCCTGCACAACCTCCATTAGCAGGGTCCACTGAGTACCAACATATAATCTCCATTGGTGGGGCCCACTGAAATATAGTTAGACTGAGAGTATAAATCCGATCTATATCAAATTACTTTTATATCATAACATATCATAATTTTTACTGAACATATGCATAATCAATAAACCATGATATTTTAGAATCACTTTACGTTCAAAATATAATTTCATAAATCATACATAATTTTAAAAAATAATTATTTACTTTCAAAATAAATATGAAATATCTCGAGAAGATGATTCATTACTTATCTTTCGCAGACCACTAAGCGAATAGATCGATTAACCTTGAAGAAATTTTTTAGAATCTAATATTTGAAATTATATTTTTATATTAATTTTAATTCATAACTAAATCAAAATAAATTTCAAATCAAAATCATATTTAAGATCGAATCTTTCACTAAACTCGATCAAAATTATCAAAAAAGAAGTCCTTCACTGGGCAAATCTTAGAAAAATAATTTTGAGAGAGAGAAATCCATCAAGAGAAAGAATCAACTCAGAGAGAGAAAATTTTAGAAAGAGAAAGTTTATAGAAAGAAATTAGAGAGAAAAAGTTATCTTTTTAGAGAGAGAAAGCATGATTCAACTTAAAGCAGGGAGAGAGAGAAGAAGAAAAAATTCTCTCTTTTTTTTCCTTTCTTTTCTTTTCCCCTTTTTTCCTTCATGGAAGATGGAACCCACGTGGTCCTCTTCCTTCTTTTCTTTCATGGAACAGGAGAGCTCTTGCTCCCCTTGTTCTCGAGCTTGGAGGACCCCCACCCCTACAGGCATCCCTTAAGATCGGAAGAGCAATTCTGGACGATGACAACTAGCCTAGTCCAATGACCGACAACAACTCAGGCACCGAAAAATCAAGCTTAGGACTCAAAACATGGGATTTGGGAACATAAAAATTATCAAGGGATTTTGATAAAAAAATTTGGCAAAAATTCAAGATTAAAACCCATACAGATTGATAAAAGATAATGGAAGATATTTACTTAATTTTTGGATGGTTTTGATTCGATTTCCAGTGACCATAGTAAGATCAAATCACTGATATAACAAGAGGAAATCAGAGAAAAAAGGGGTAGCCAATGACAGTGATTTTTGATGAGAAAAAATGCAAAGATTTGAGGCCTTTAAATAGATCACAAAAGGAAGAGTTTTAGTTCGATTTTTACTTGAATTTTTGAGTAATTTTAAAACTTTGAATCAGAAAAGAAATGGAACCCTTCCAGGGTTCTTTCTATGTTTTTCTTTTTTTTTTTGGTAGCTGCTTTAAGATCTGTGTTATGGGTTGGGTATTACATTCTTCCCCCCTAAAAAGAAACTTCATCCTCGAAATTTTTTTGACTTAAGATTCATAGTTCAAATCTCATTCTCAAATATTTTGCTTTCCAATCATCGATGTAACTTCATCACTAAATCATCTTAGAAAAAAGTTAATATCATGAGGGTTGATCTAAATCAGAACCACTCACTTCTTATAATCAAAACCAATATTTTAATTCGAGATAAAGATATTAAGTTTATCACCAAAACATCATCTACAGTTGACTTAATCGATCTATCACAAAATCATGAACAAACTTTACTATACTCTCAATAATTGATCATTCGAGTACACAATCTAAAATTGATAAACAATCTCATATTCTTTTTAACAGATAGAGAAACATAAGCTTCAATAGTCCAAATTCAAGATCAATAATCAATGGTCCACTCATCTTAGTCCTAGGATACCAATTTTTTATCTTTTTAAACATGATAAATAGAAGATCTACTTGTAAAAATCACAGAGATATCTGAAATAGTCTAGAATCAAAAACATTATTCTTTCCATATAAATGATTTTTTTTCTATTAAGGAATATCAAATCATATCTTTTCTCATAATTTTTAACTCAAAAATTCAATATTATTGACCATATCAAAATAATCCAGATAATCTCGATCATTATGCTTCCACTGTACACTCTAATTCAGATCCATCAATGTATTTGTGTTAAATCTAGGGTTTCTAAGTTGTCACAATCAATATCAGTTATCGTCCCACTATTCCTAGTGTCTACCCACATACACTCATATCTGATTCTATGTGTCACAATTCATCCACTTATGCTCAGATACCATATTAATTGTCACACTTTCGATCTGAGATCATGCATCGAGGGTCATGGCAACTGCCGCATACTTATGAAGAACTCTCTCCATAAGCATGTAAGGCATCTCATCATGATATCAATGCATCATAGTGGAATAAAATTTAAATAAATATTATTCAACTTTAATTCAAATAATTAAATTAAATATCTTATATTTAATAAAATTTTACTAAAAATAAAATAATAGATCTAAGTTCAATGAAGTTAACAATGCTAAATCTCGCCTCTAAAAGTTCTATCCCAATATTATTGCCCATACTTGTAATTAATTATCCAAATCTAAAAAAAAATAAAAGAGAGATGTAATGAGCTAGACAGCTTAGTAAGTAACAAATATCTCAACTAGACATTTTATATATTATATAATATTCAAGAATAATACTGTGAATAAACATAAAAATATATTTTATACTAATTCAATATAAATCCAATCTTTTTAAATATTTATATATAATACAATCATAAATCTAATTCAAATTAAAATACTTCTAACTCAATAGCTATGACTATGACTAATGTTTAACTTCCATTGGTGAGATCCACTGAATACCAGCATACAATCTTCATTGATATGGTCCACTAAATACCAGCGCACAACTTCCACTGATAGGATCTACTGAGTACCAATGTATAATCTCCATTGATGGAACCCACTAATTTTCAACATATAATCTTTATTGGTGGGGCCCACTGAAACATAGTTAGGCTGAGAGCATAAATTCGATCCATATCAAAATATTTTTGTATCATAATATATCATAATTTTTACTGAACATATGCATAATCAATAAATCATGATATTTTAGAATCATTTTTTGTTGAAAATATAATTTTATAAATCATGTATAATTTTAAAGAATAATTATTTACTTTTAAAATAAATATAAAATATCTCAAGAAGATGATTCATTACTTAACTTTCACAGACCATTGAGTGAATAGATCGATTAACCCTGAGGAGATTCTTTTGAACCTAATATTCAAAATTATATTTTTATATTAATTCTAATTCATAACTAAATCTAAATAAAATTTAAATCAAAATCCCATTTAGGATCGAACCCTTCACTAGATCAAAATCATCAAAAAGGAAGTCCTTCACTAGGCTAACCTTAGAAAAATAACTTCAAGAGAGAGAAATTTATCAAGAGAGAGAATCAATCTATAGAGAAAAAATTTTAGAAAGAATGATTGTAGAGAGAGAAATTAGAGAGAGAAAGTTATCTTTCTAAAGAGAGAAAGTAGATTCAACTTAAAGCAGGGAGAGAGAGAAGAAGGAGAAATTCTCTCTCTCTCTCTCTTTTCTTTCTTTTTCTTTTCCCCTTTTTTTCCTTCATGGAAGAGGAAACCCGTGTGGTCCTCTTCCTTCTTTTCTTTCATGGAACAGGGGAGCTCTTGCTCCCCTTGTTCCCGAGCTTGGAGGACCCCCACCCCCATAGACATCCCTTAAGATCGAAAAAGCAATTTCGAATGGCAACAACCGACCTAGTCCAGTGACCAGTGGTGGCTCAAGCATTGAAAAATTAAGCTTAGGACTCAAAACAGGGGATTCGAGAAAACAAAAATTATCAAGGGATTTTGATAAAAAAAATTTGACAAAAATTCAAGATTAAAACCCATAAAGATTGATGAAAGATAATGAAATATATTTACTTGATTTTTGGATGGTTTTGATTCGATTTCCAACGGCCATAGCAAGATCAAATCACCGATATAACAAGAGGAAATCAGAGAAAAAAGGGGTAGCCAATGATGCTGATTTTTGATGAGAAAAAATCCAAAGATTTGAGACCTTTAAATAGATCACAAAAGGAAGAGTTTTAGTTCGATTTTTACTTAAATTTTTGAGTGATTTTGGGACTTTGAATCGAAGAAGGAATGGAACTCTTCCAGGGTTCTCTTCGTGTTTGCTTTTTTTTTTTTGGTAGCTGCTTTAAGATCTATGTTATGGGCTGGGTATTACAGCTCTCATGCAGTCAATTCATATGGTTCTGTGCCAGACATACCATACGGTAAACTCTAATACTTTAGATATTTTTTTATGTTATTTTATCTTTTATTATCTAATATAACATTCTTTATGATGTCTGGATACTCTCAGATTCGAACGATGTGGGGTCACCAATGACCCCACAGTCACACGAAGCAACATCTGGCTCTCAAAGTCAGCGACATCATAGAGGATCCATTCAGCTCGCAGCACCTCCAACTCAGTCAGAGGATAGAAAGCTTGTCCACATTCAGAGCTGCTCGTAAGTACTATATTTTCACTGAATATGTTTAAAATTTAGTTATTTTAGAGTCTAACATTTATTATTCAAAATTAATTTTACAGCATATTCAGAGAGCCTGAGGTGCCTCGTGTGGTTATTGGAATTATCCAACGATTGATGCTGGGGTCGGTGAACGAGTTCTCCAGTTGGCCTTCAGAGGCTCGTGATGTAGCCTGGGAGATATTTCTGGTAGGTCAAAGGTGTTTAATTTTTAAATTCACGGTAGATTTGTATTCTATTTATTAATACATGTTTGCTTCTACTTGTAAGAGTACTATCGATTCGAGACTCCTCAAGATGAGGAGGCTGGTCATCGGACCTTCAAGGAGGTGGCCACATGTAGGCTCCAGGATGGGCTGTATAGCCTTAGACAGACACCATGGAGTACTCCAGTTTTGAGTCACCATCAAACTAGAAGTCTTATATAGATCATTAGATGCGAGCGAGAATATAGGAGGCTCTTTGTGACCAATGGAGCATTAAGTAGTACTTTCATAGGTGGCAGAGGGCATGACAAAATCGGACTGCCCAGCAAGATCTGATCAAACACACCGACGGCTTCGTTGACATACATGTTGTGGTCGATAGATTGATAAAAATTCTATACTTAAATTAATTTCACATTGAATTGATCATATATTTATTTTAATTAATTTAATTTTATTATTTATTTATTGTAGACATGGTAGCTGGGTCATGCACTAAGGCAGCTATAAATATGGGAGGCCACACACCAGCCTAGGAGGATTGATGATTATTTAGATCCTAAATATCGACAAATTAAGGTAACAACTAGAAATACTATTTATTAAGTTTTTATATATACTGATATGTATGGACTAATGAATTTCTAAACTATATAGGTAGATTATGCAAAGTATCTCGTATCACAGTATGGTGAGGATCCATCCTCTCAGCCCCTTCTTGACCTCGAGGGATGGCTTAGTGCCACTGGAGGGGTGAATAGGAGTCGGGTCATGGGATTTGGCCATAGCTTCGATCCTCCAGCAGCTCGATACTCTTCGATGTTCACCTCTCAGGTCTCGACGATCCAGATGTAGGGTGATGCATATGTGGAGGAGGTCGTGCAGAGATTTTGGAGTCAGTGATCTCAGAGCTTTCGAGATGCCGTCCATGATACGATCATTGAGATTCTTCGGGATCCACATCTGTGCGATCAGCTGGGCTCATTGTCATAGCCATCATAGCAGATAAGTCTATTAATAATTTTTTTTACTTATTTTAAATTTTTATATTTAAAAGCTTCACATGTTTAAGCTTGAGTCTGAAAAAGAGATCTAGAAGGTAAAAATTCAATCTAACCATCCAATCGATGGGTCGGGGGTGTCTATAGCTCCGTATCATCGAATGAAACAGTAGGAATAATCTGTTTGAGAATCGAAGTAGTATATCGAAATATACACTTCCATATCAATATATACATTTTCGTACCGAAACTTGTTAATAATATTTTATTTTTTTTCGTTACAAGATGCTGGGACATCCAATACTCATCCGTTAGCTGCTAGAGAGAACATATAGGAGCAGGAGGAGGATAAGGAAGACGAGGAGGAGGATCTCACATGATTTTTTTTTTGACATGTATGTAATTTTGATACTTGTAAAGTAGTATAAATTTATAAAATTATAAAATTTATATTTTTAATATAATATAATTAATTTTATATTTATAATTATCATAAATAATTATTATTTTATTTATAATATATTTTAAAAAATATAATTACTTGTTACTATGATTAAAAAGTTTTAAAAAATTTAATTATATATTTAAAAAAATAAAAAAAATTATTAGCGATGGTATTAGTGACGAAAAATACCATCATTAATAGTTTTTAAAATTTTAATTAAGAAAAAAATTAAAGTAAAAATTATAAGTGACGATATTAGCAATTAAAATATCATCGTAAATAATTTTTATTTAAAAAAATTAAAATAAAAAAGTACTACTGACGGTATTATTGTTGCTAATACCGTCGCTAATTATACATAATAGTGATGAAATATTTATCATTACTAATAATAGTAATTAGCAATGACATTATTTTTGATGAACTATTAACGATGATAATCCATCGCCAATAGTATTAGCGATGGAAAATGGTTATTAGCCATGACATTTAGCCATCGCTAATAACCTGCTTTCTTGTAGCGAGCAATCTAATTATTTGAGTTTGATGCTCATCAAGTCTCAAGTGCCTAAAAGTATAAGAGGTTCAATCCCTCAATATGATAAGATCAAGAATTTTTGAAAGCCATTGAAGAACAGTTTGAAAGTTCTGATAAGGCATTGGTGAGTACCCTAATGAAGAGGCTTTCAAGTACAAGATTTGACAGTTCTAAAGATGTATGTGACCATATTATGGAAATGAGAGATATTACTGCTCAACTCAAGTCTTTGAAAGTTAAGATTTTTTATTTTTTTCTAGTTCATTTCATTTTAAATTCTCTATATGTAGAGTATGACATTTTCAATATTTTCAATAGTACACATAAGGAAAAATGATCTATTAATGAACTTTTGACTATGTATGTTCAAGAGAAAGAAAGATTGAAATAAAAGAAGCAGGATATAAAGTATGAAAGTACTAATCTTGCTACTCATGGCAACGAAAGAAAGAAAAAAGGTGCTCCAAAGAAAAAGAAAGATACTGCAGTGCTAATGAAGTGCCAGATAGTAAGTTACATGCTTCTTTTGTAAGAAAAAGAGATACATAAAGGACTGCATAAATTATAAAAAATGGCTTAAAAAGAAAGGTACTTTTATATCTCTAGTGTGTCATGAAATCTTTTCTGTTGATATTTTCAATAATACTTGGTAGATTGATTTTGGTACTATAATTCATATTGCCAATACTATACAGGGCTTTCTCAATCTAAAGAATCCAAAAATAAGTGAACAAGATATCTATTCAGGGAATCGAATATGATCACATGTGAAAGCATGTGAACCTTTAAATTAATTTTGAATTCTGATTTTATTTTGGACCTTGAAAATACTTTTTATGTTTCAAGTTTTTCTAAAAATTTAGTTTCTATTTCCAAGTTAACAAATATTATTTTGGTTTTTATTTTGAGAATTCTATAGTTAACATTTTTAGAAATGAAAGTGTTATTAGTACTAGTTTTCTGATGTGATGGTTTATATAAATTAGATTTAAATTTAAATTATAAATGTAATCATTCTTCTGTGCATGGTGATAATAAGAGGAACATTATTAAACAGAATTCTTCGAGTTTATGGCACAAAAGATTAGCACATATCTCTTTAGAGAGAATAAATTAAGAGGTTGATAAATGATGGTATCTAAAAAGATGTTGATTTTACTGACTTTGGCACTTATTTGGATTGCATAAAGGAAAAGCAAATTAGCAAGTCCTCTAAAGGTGCCAAAATGAGTTCTAATATTTTAAAAATCACACACACTAACATCTGTGGACCATTATCTACTTCCTATTTTAATGGTTAGAGATATTTTATCTTGTTCATTGGTGACCATACTAGACATATGTATCACTATCTTCTCCTTGAAAAGAGTGAGGTACTAGATGCCTTTAAGATTTATAAAGCAGAAGTAGAAAAATAAATAGATAGAAAAATAAAGATCATAAGATCTAACAAAGGAGAGTACTATAGAAGGTACACTGAAAGGGATCAGTCAATGGATCCATTTGATAAGTTTCTTGAAGAAGAGGGTATTATTGCTCAATACACAATGCCTGAAATATTATAACAAAATGATGTGACAGAAAAAAAGAACCGTATACTAGTAGATATGGTAAGGAGTATGATTAGTAATTTTAATCTTTCATTATCTCTTTGGAGTGAAGCATTAAAGACAACAGTATATGTTTTAAACAGGATTCCATCGAAGGCTGTACCTAAAACTCTTTTTGAGTTTAGAAAGGATGGAACTCGAGTTTAGATCATTATACACAAGGAAATATGCAGTTGAGGTATGGATTTATGGATTTATAATCCATATTTAAAGAAATTGGATTTTAAAATAGTTAGTAGCTTTTTTTTTGGCTATACAATGAACTCCAAGGGATATAAGTTTTATTATCCTTACCACACTTTAAAAAATAGTTGAAGCTGGAAATACTAAGTTTTTTGAGGATTATGAACTTAATGGTACAATGAGAAACCATAGAATTGGTGAGAACTTTATGGCAACGATAAAAAAAATCCTTGCTTAAAATATCATGTATGACAAGAACACAATCAAGTCCTTGCCAAATTTTTTCAACCCAACTTTTTGGCAAGGACTATATAGCTATCCATGCCAAAATTTAGGCATTTAAGCAAGGACATTGTATGTCCATTCCAAAAGTAGAAGGATATTTTTATGTCCTTGCCAAATGGGATAATTTTAATGTGAGGACATTATATATTCTTGCCGAAACCTGTGATTATAAACAAGGAGCTTAATCTTGGTAGAAGCATGATATTTTATTGGGTTTTGGAGATTTTTGATCTAAAGGATTCTTCTTTGCCTACAAAATTTTCAATTTATGGGGCCTATGTTCTTCCCTGTTTTTTCCCCTCCTTTTTCTGTTCTCAAGAATCTCAATCCGATGTAGCACCTATTTGGAGGGTATGACTCCCCCAGCACAATTTTTTTTTTAAAAAAAAAGGGTACACTTTACATGAGAATAGAGCTCTATAAGTTGAAAATTTTGTAGCCAAAGAATAATCCATTCGATGGAAAATCCCAAACCCTTTAAAATATCATGCATTCTACCAAGATTAAGCTCTTAGAACCTCAAGGGACCAACTCGCCCTGCCACAACTCGCACAAAATGCCATATGGAGCCTAAGAAACCACTCCGATCTCCTTCAGGTGCTCTCATTTCCCACATCTCTGGAAAAGAGAATGAAATGAAAAGAAAACACAAAAATGAGCATCTATGTGGGAAAGGATCTTGCCTTTTAATTTTTTCTATCTTTCCTTTGTTTTTGTTGATGTTTCCCGTGTTTTCCTTCAATGCATCCTCTATTTTTTCCATCATCAGGAGTCCCAACCGGATGGGACCGTGGGAGACTCAGAGCGGCCGAATATGGAAGTCTGGATGATGGTCAGGTTATTGTGTTGGTAATTATGGTCTGGTTCCTTCTCACGTCAGTTTTGTGTTTATGAAATATTTCTTTTGGATTTTATTTTATTTTGAGAAGTTATTGCTTCTGTTATGAATTGCTTGAAAAATTTGTGGAGTACAAATGGAGAACTTACAAGGATCTATAACTTGATCTTTTCCTTTATCTGCGTGTTGTATTATTTCAAAGTTATAGTCATTTATAGGAAAGCTGATGGAAAAATTTTGGTTGTTTGGGCGTCTATACTTCACATGAATTTGACTACACACGTAAATACAAATGATGCTGATGTATGAACTAAGCATTGACATTTTGCCTGATTTTATTCTTGTGTTTTCAATGGGCATCTACGTGTGACACAGTCTTCCATGCATAGCAAAGGAATAACCAGTCATAGACTGATAGTTTCTGCTATACATAATCATAGAATTAGTGACTCAAAGTAGCCATGTAATAAATTGACATCACATCAATGATTTGTACCAACCAGACGTGAGCAATACTGGACCATAATCAATTGAAGCAAGCTGGAACCTGAAATTTGATTGATTTCAGGATGAATTTTTTTTTTGCCAGAACCAAAACAAATTAGTTTTGGCTGAATCATGAAGTCTTGGTTGTGGTGAGTTGAATTTTTTTGCTTCATTGAGATAAGAATATGTGTAAGACCCAGGGTGAGAGAAGCAAAAAAAGAAATTTTAATTGGATTAGGAATAGCTGCAAATATGAAAATCTGAAAATGAATGGTTTACTTGTGTAATCTTTGCATTTTATGAAAATCCAAAGTATCATTTTTTTTGTTATACTTTCATAATATAGGATATTTTATTTTAGTTGTTACTTGTATGAGATGTTAGTTATATCCAAGAGCCATATGTAAGATATTCAGTCTCTGAAGTTGGTCGTTTTAGTAGTTATGTGGGTTTGTCATATATATAAAAAAAACATGATAGAAATATATACTAGTTACAGCAAAGATATTGACATATGGACATGCAAAGAGAAATTTTTCCAACAGCAAATGGAGCAACAAGTTGAACAAAGGATGCAACAATAATTTGATCAACTGTTTAAAGTGCTATGTAGCAGATGTTTCAAAATATGCCTTCGGGGATGCCATTTTTTCAATCTCAACAAAGGATAATTGACTTTTATAATAATTTTATCTAATAAAAGTGTTAGTTTAAAATTCTATTAGTAGCTAGTGCTTAATTTATTTTTTTAAATAGAAATAAAATAGTAGTTTGTTGACTATAAAATATAATTATTTGTTGTCAAATTTTTGTTGGATGAAAATGATCATGGAATTGAAGGTGAAGATGAAGAATAATGGGATGCAATGTCATGGAGACTTTGATATTATTTTGGAGCTTGTTTTTGATATTTTAGAGTGATTTTGTATATACTATATTTAATATTTGGATTGTGTATTTGGTGGAGATTTGGTTTTCATTTGGATATTATTCTTAGGTTTAAACTATTTTGTTTGGTAGTACTTTGTTATTATATGATGGAAATTAATGATGATATTTAAGACATATGTATTGTTGATATAGAAATGATATTATATATGGCATTAAAGTAGATTTGCTATTAAGATGTAAATTTATTATTTATATCGTATTGAAAGCAGGTCTTAATATTATTGTGTATGTACATATGAACAAAATGCAAAGGATACTATATACTAGGATAGTTTATGCTAAAAGTCCGCCTATGACATATCTCTAGCTTGGATGGTCCTCATCAAAGCTTTTATATTACAAGCTTTGGCTAGACAAATCCTTGCTAATACTTTAGTCCAGAATATTATATAATATATTTTAGCAAGGCTTGTCCATATCAAAAAATTCTATATTAGAATCTTAGGCAAGAGTTTTTCTTATCATAAAGATAGTACTAATTATTATTGATAGATTTTGGCTAAGACAATCCTTATTACGAACTTTATATTTTTGACCTTCAACAAAGATTTGCGTTATTAAAAGGATGTTCATTACAACTTTATATTAGGATTATCCATGCTAGAATATAGCATTAAACAAGGACCATCATCACCTAAAGAAACAATAAGCGAAGTTAATCCTAGCTAATAGTCTACATCTATATACAAATTATATTTATTATTTAATTTTTAGCTTGGATTATCCTTGCAAAAAGATTAAATATTTATAAATAATTATTTTTTTTATCAAAAATAGGTAAAGGCAGATTTTATTTTGGTGATAATTTATGTCCTCACCGATAAATCAACTTTTAGCAAGGACTATATTTGTCCTCTTCTAAAAGAATAGATAACAGCTATATAGGTTAGAACCTAGTGTTGAAAATTGTGTCCCAAAGTCAATCGTCAATCTGTTGATAATTATGCTCATATTTGTAAATTATATATAAATTATTATTAATAAAAATTATTTAATTTTTTCATCACATTTTATCCATCTTATTTGAACTCTTGTATTATAATAAAGTTCTTAGGACTATATTTAATCGACAAAGAAAGATTTGTCATTTAGTCCTTAAAATATTTTCGCGATCAAATGATATGCTATTAATAGAATGATAACAATATCAAATATAGGTCATTTGTGCCATATGGGTTAGTTATCCTCTTAATCAAGGAGTGTGGAGACACTGGTATGGCATATAGGTGGAATGTAGAAGTACATTCACATCGAATGTGATCAATTGTGGAGCACTCTACTGTCAAGAGTAGCTCATGAAAGGTATGAATATAAGTGTCCCTCCGATTTGAGATCACCACGGTGACTTGTAAGCAACTCACTGTACTTTGATGTCGAACCAACTAAATTTTTAATTCAGTGATAGAAGATTTCTGGATGCAGTCAAGTACTTATCAAGTCAGTGTATGAGGCAAGATGGGATTGATCCCTCTAAATAAGTAGGAGATAATGCATCAATGTATTTCAATTTAGTAAAACCTTAGTCAGGATAATCCATGTGATGAATTTGAAAAGTTGAAATACAATGTGATCGACTATATTAGGATCGACAGTTAAATCCTAGATCACTTAAGTATTTGGATCAAAGGGATAAATTATATGGTAACCATACGCCAGTAGGTTCTAGAATGTTGCTTTACAATCTTTCAGCCTATTCGGACATTGGATCTCATTGCTAGATGGTTATATGGATTAGTATAAAAATTTATTTCTATGCTACCAGCTTAAGTTCGAATCTATGGAGTCACACATATTAAAAGATTCGATCTGATCTGATGGCTGAAGAGTCCTACTAGATTGAGACTCTAGAGAAAAGTCTCACTAGATTGGGACTCTACTGTTAATGGAGGATTTATTAGCAATTAGATTGCTAATTAACTCAATTTAATTGAGCAAAGAGTTTTGAATCAAGTCTAATTGAATTGAATTCAGTTTGACTTAGATTGGGTTTGATTTGATCAAGTCTAATTACAAAAAAAATTTGTTCCTAATTTGATCAAGATTTTGGCTCAGTTAATTCCTAATTGGGTTAGAAATTTATTGAAATGATTGAGTTCCTAATTAGATTAGGTTTCTTTCTCTCATTGGATTCAAATCAGATTTAATTTGATTTAGAATCAAATTAGAAATAAAGAGTCCCAGCCAATTGGGACTCTCTCCCTTCCGCACGCCCTGGACCCACGCCATTCTTCTCAATGCCAAATAATTTTTGCATGAGATTTTTGGGCATGAGAAGGGAGGGTGCAGAGAGGATGGGCGGCTATCATGATGAGTCATGATCCTTGTCCCTTTCCTGATTTGAATGCAATCCGAATTAAAGATAAGGAGATAAGATGGAAAGAGATCGATTTTGTATGGAAAGATGGGTGGCGCCAAAACTAATTTCTCCATGTGCGTAGAAATTTTTGGAAGGTGTGAAAGAGATTTGATTTCTTTCTCATGCCATCACAAAAATTAAAAAAATATGGGATTCCCCATATGGATATGGCGTGGAGTTTTTGGCGCCCTCCCTTTTGACCCAAAACCCTGATGCCCAACTATTTAAAGGGGGTCCAATAGTTGGATGCCCCATAGGTGTTCTTGGCTGAATTTTTTTTTTCTCCAAAGCTCTCTCCTCTCTCCCCTTCCTCCACTGATTCTTCTTTTCCTTTGGAGCATCCAAGAGATCAAAGGAAGAAGAAGTAGATCAGCCTTCAAAGATCCTTGCGAGCTAGCACTCCCGAGAAGCCTGATCAGCATCTATTCTTTATGTGGATGATCTATAGAGGTCAGGCTCCTTTGTGTGGCTACGAGTGATCTGAAAGGAACTCCTTCCCATGCGAAATACTTATGGAGATTAGCAACCCACACTTCAGTAATGAGTTTTGAACTCGTTAGATTAGTTTTGATAGATCTAAGGGTTAGATCTAGTCTACAGCATCGATTAGATCGATGTAGATTTTTAATTTTTAGATCTTAAACTCATATTAAATCATATCATAGGTCTCAGCATGGTAGTTTAGATTAGATCTTGTGCATGTAGTGTAGGTTAAATCGTTTAATCTGATAAGATCTATTACGAAAATTTTAAAATTGCATGTATAGAACTGCCAGTATTTCCCACACTTAGCGAGGAGTTTTGTCCTCACCAATAATATTTGGCAAGGATATTTTGGTTTTTTGGCAATGACAAAAGTCTATGCCAAAGATTGGTTTTATTATAGTGTGGGAGTAATTTTCCTTGAAAGGATGAATTTAAAAAAATAAGGGATCAAAATGATCAATCCATGAAAGATATGAAATTGATGGTTATTCAAGGAGATCCACAAGATCCTTTTGAAGAACAACCAATTTAAGAACAACCACCCTATGAAAAATAAGTTTATATTAAGCCTACTATTAAAAACACTCAAAATATAGATGTAGTAGGATTAAGAAGATCCTTAATAGAATGAAGATCTACATATTTCTAATGATTACATTATCAACCTATAGGAATTCGATTTTGATGTTAAGCTCGATGATGATTCTAAGTTGTTTTTACGAGCCATGAGTGAAAACAAATCCATATTCTGATATGATGTCATGAAAGATGAGATTGAATCCATAGCTAAAACTCAAGTCTGGGATCTGATTAAATTACCACAAGATGCTTCAGCCATTGGCTGCAAATAGATCTATAAAACCAAAAGAGACTCCTTAGGTAAAATTGAATGATATATGGCTAGACTTATAGCTAAGGATTTTACTAAAAAAAAGATATTGAAATCTTCTTTTCAGTTTCAAAAAAAGATTCATTAAGAATAATTATGGCTTTAGTAGCTCATTTTGATTTAGAGTTACAACAAATTGATGTAAAAATAATATTTCTAAATAAAAATCTCGAAGAGACGATGTACATGACTTAGCCTAAAGATTTCTATATTGATAAAGATAGTCACCTTATCTATAAGTTCAAAAAATCTATATATAGACTTAGACAGGTCTTCTGCTAATGGTATATGAAATTTCATGATATTATTAGCTCTTTTGACTTTACAGAAAATATTATGGATCAATGTATATACTTTAAGATTTGTGGGAGTAAGTATATATTTTTAGTTCTATATGTAAATGATATATTACTTGTAAGTAATGATTTAAGCTTGTTAAAGGAGATAAAACTATTTCTTTCTGAAAACTTTGAAATGAAGGATATGGGTGAAGCCTCTTATATCATTGACATAGAGAATCATAGAAATAGATTGTGAAGGATTTTAGGTTTGTCTCAAAAGGCCTATATCAAAAAGATTTTAAAAATATTTAAAATGATAGATTGTACTCCTATAGTTGCATCCATTATGAGAAGTGACAAATTTCTTAGAATCAATGCCTACAAAATGAATAGAAAAAAAAATAAATAAAGAATATCCCATATGTATCTACAGTGGAAAGCTTGATGCATGCTCTATTCTGTACAAGATTTGATATTACTTATGTAGTAGGAATATTGGATAAATACCAAAGCAATCCTAATCTTAATCATTGAAAAGCTGTAAAGAAGGTTATGCAGTATCTATAAGAAATCAAGTATTATATGCTTACCTACAGATACAATGATTACTTGAAAGTGATTGGATATTTGAATTCAGATTTTGGTGGATGTGTGATACAAGAAAGTCTAATTTAGGATATATTTTTTTTCTTGCAGGATATGATGTATCTTGAAGAAATAATAAGCAAACTATAACTACTTTATCTACCATGGAGGCGGAGTTCGTTACATGCTATGAAGCTATTTCATAGGTAATATGGATGAGGAATCTTATTTTTAGTTTGAGAGTTGTCGATTCTATTGCAAGGCCAATAAAGATTTATTATGACAATTCTGTTATAATTTTTTTTTTCTGAGAATGATAATAGTAGAAATCACAATAAGTATATCGATATGAAGTATTTTACTATTAAAGATCATGTCAAGAAGTATGAAGTGGATATCCTATATATCAGTATTGAATTAATGGTTACAGACCCTATGACTAAAGGATTATGGGCCAAACAGTTTAAAGATCATATAGATTATATGGAAATCATTAATTCAATTTTTGTTTGATTTACTTCTTATATAATATTTATGATATTCTTAGAAATAAAGGACATACTTTTTGTTTTGTGCACATGAAGTTCATGTCATAAATAAAGTTGGACTTTGAATAGCTTACAAGAAGTAGTTGTTCATAAAGAAAAGTATAAAATACTTAAATAAAGAGTATCATGCATTATAACACATGGAAGGGAGTATTCAATTTATAGGATATGACCGCCATGATTTATCTATTAAAATTTCTTATTTAAGTGAGAGTTTTGGCTTGAGCTGGTTTATGGCCATATTGTAGTTTTATTTATCATCTATTCGGTATCTTGATTGTGATACGTAGGCCAAGTGAGAAAATGTTGTACGTGCCCCAAATATTAAGAACTTGATGTAGCTCACTTATAATTATATTGTTAAAGATAATTTAAGATAATTAAGATGATAATAAATAATTAAAAATTCTTTTGAGACAAGGATAAACTCAAGTAAAAATAAAGACTCCACTATGATTGTGTTTTCTTGATGAAAGAAAAAAGTTATGTTACTCCAAAAGAGTCCTAAGTCTAGCCTATAAATATAGCTTATGACTCTCCATCAAATATACGCATCGAGATCCTCTGGTATAGATCAAAAATACGTTTTTGCGGAATAGAAGCAAAGCTGATTCATCTACAAGATTTATCTTCTGGTATTTTGACAACTTTCTTGATTATTGGTTCGACTGGGCTTGAATAATAATAGCTAGAAGTATGTTCATTTCCAATTCAGATTAAATTTCCTACAAAAAATCACTCTATTATTCAATACCATGGAGGCCATAATTTTTCTTGATTAGAAGAGCTGTCCACCGCATAAAGTAGTTATATCACTTGCAGAGTCATGCAACCTTTCAAACTATATCCCTGATCTGAAACACCCTTTGGATCATTAACAAACATAAAAATCATGCACATCAGTCTCTTATTTTGTGGTTTCAAGTAATATTCTTATATATTACATGGTAAATACCGATTTCATAAATACACAAGTAACAATGTTTATCGATGTGAGTCGCACATCTTTTATACTTAAGACAATATAGGCATCATTATGAATTTAATTTATGTCAAAGAATCTCTTTTGTTGCAAATTTACTTCACTTTTTTGTATCTCCTATCCTCAGCGCAGAACGTGCAACTCGATCTCATTATTTTCCTCAAGAGAGAACAAACACAGCTTGCAGTCTACAGAGAGGAGTGATGAAGTCTTGTATTTGTCTTCTCCACCAACTACAGGCATCAACACACCACACTTTACCGTATTCTCGTAGTCAGGACGGTATGTTCTTCCCAGAACTTTTTCCACTTGAGGGGAGAGCCCAATGAATCTGAACTGCACCTTGAAATGTGCAAAGGAATCATTTGATGGTATCTGATAGTTGTGTATCTCATCATCTTCCTTGGTAATTGGAACTAAATTGAGCATGGCCTCTGCAATCCCCTCAACCATGACCATGATGCTGTCTCTGGTTCCAGCCCTCTCCAGAGCTCCTTATCTTGTGACTTCCAATCGGAGAGGTGTCCTTCCGAGGACTAGCAAAGGCTTTCCATCATAAGAGAACTTTAGGTGATCAACATTGGTGTCCCATTTCTTCACACGAGCTGCCTCAACGGTGAAGTTGTGAGAACCGTACATGAACCCAAGAGCTTGAATCCAAGTGAAGTCACGGGTCCATCCGGAAGACCGGGGCCAATGAAGCAGGCATTTGTCTGATGGTTGGTCCAAGACTAGGCTGAAGTGTTCATCCTTTCTCCCATGAAAATAAAACACAGCATCACCACCACCAATGAAGCGAGGGTCATGACATCCAGACCCATGGTGATGTCAAGGTTTATCATGACCTGTGATATGATAGCATTCTTGCAATTAATTAATTGCAGCGTTCACACCATTGGAAATGCAGTGTTCCATCATTTAGAATTCAAATTCTAAGATATATGAATATATACATTTTGAGAATATTGAGATACAGTTTCAAACCCGGGAAGGGTGTCCTGCGATGTCGGGACGGTGAGTTTGGTCGGGACGGTGTGCCCACCATCATCACAGCATCCTTACCGATGTTCCCTGGGACATTGTTCCTCGCAAGTGTCAAGACAAGGCGCTACATGTCATTCTATGAGAAAATTAGGACACCACGGTCCCATAAGATTTAATATATCATTAATATTGTAAAAAATTAAGAAACTAGAGGCAGAGTAAGATGGTGTTTCCACGCCACTGGAGATCTCTTTTACTTCTTGGAGGAATTTCTGTTGAAGAAGCCAAGCTTACCTTTGCACACAGCTTCACATTTGGGGGGGTAGATGTCGAGGAGACAAGCTTTGGCCTTCGGGTGTTTTGGTTGTGTATGGGCACTCCTTTGGACATATGATAACCTTATGATGGCATGGGCTCCATTGTGACAGCCACAAACAACAGCACATTACCATCCATTTGCTCTCTGTGGACTGCTTTAACTCAGGGCAGGCCACTACAAAGTCGTAGAAATAACTCAGCTGGTGGTTAGAAGGCTTGCTATTCTTGACATATTTATAAGGCTCAAATAATGTGGGTTTTCAAGAGTTTGGCTTGTTAGCCTAGTTTGACATTAAATTTCTTGCTACAGTTATATTAGGCAGAATTCTAATTTAACATGAAGGTCATGGATTCAACTGGTCGAACCCAGTTGGTTTTTTCTTTGTTATCAGTAGATTTTGGAACTTGGCCACAGAAAGAAGAGGACTTGGATGTTTAGCTTGGTTATTTCTCAGTCCCCACAAATGCAGACACAATGGTTCAATCTAGTAGAATTTCTTCTAAGAGTTGCACTCCTTTCAGTATTCCATTGCTTGTTTATTTTGAATCTTTAGCAGAAATTCAATAGCAAAGAAAGGCTTTGCCCAATTGGGGTTAGTTGCCACTCAGCTCTGATAGCTCCTCCGGCGAGAGCCCAACCGGATGTCCCAGCAGATGGTGGCCGCCCTCCAAGGTAGTTGGACTTGCAAGGAAAGCTCATGCATCAGAGCATGTCCAGCAGCGGCCCCTCTGATGGCTAAGTTAGTTGGAGCCTAAGGAATGGATGAAGGAGGAAGAATGGCAAGAGGGAGCAAAGGAAGAGCTTTGGGTTCGGTGTCGGACTTGCCTCTCTCTGCCCTTACCTTAGGGCCCCTTTTTTACCTCTTTAAATAGAGGTGGAGTTATTGGTTGCCATGATGGAGTCGCGTAGACCGTCTGGGACCTGCTAGGCCATGATCTGACGAGCCATTGGTGGTGCCTAAGCCAATGGCACCATTATCTAACAAATCATTATTTTAGCCACTACCCCATGTTCGGGGTTGTTAGTCATGAGCTCTTGTGGCTAGCTGTGTCTGCAAGTGAAGTTGGCTAGTCATGGGTGTTAATTGCAGGATGCGTCCAAATTGAAAAAGCTGCTAGCCTCTCAGTTTAGCTTGCTTATCTCAGGATCTCCTTTGTACCTCTTTTATATGAAGGTTGAGCCCATAAGCTATTAGCCGAAATCTGTAGGTTTATTAGGCCTAATTCTCTAAGCCGTTGGATCATGTTCTCGCCATTTAATAGGAGAGAAACTCTACCAACTAATAAGATTGTTAGTCATGGATGTCTGTCACGGGCTTTACGCATATGAGTAGTGGAGTTGGTAGCCCTGACCAAGTCACCTTGGGTGCACCCTAAAGAAAGGGGTCTATCTGGTCGGTGGGTCACCTCCACAACTCTTGCCTCCCACTTTCGAGTTTAAAATGATCTTTTGGCTTCGAAAGAAGAAAGTAGTCGATCCGACAGCTGGCTGTTGATTTGGTTCCCTCTTGGAAGCATCTGTTTTATTACACTCAGAGGAAAGAAATCTTGGAGGTTGACAATATGTCGTTTCATGATCCGCACCATCATTATTAGAGAATGGAGCTCGAGGAGTCACCGAACAATTCCTTTGAGGGAAGAGATCTGGAGATTACTTCTAAATTTGTCGGGACTCACCATGTGTCTGATGCTGGTAGGCTTTGAGATGTGCTTTGTAGATTACCTCATACAGCTTGATCTGGGAAGGGTGTGATGAAGAGCCACGAAATTCGACGCCTCCAATGTTGGCTAGGTGGCAAGTTCTGGTGATTCGATAGTCGAATATGCACCGTCAGTGGTCCATACAAATAGACCACTCGTCTAGTCAGATTTTCTGCCATCTAATCACCAATTACTCTCTTGTCATTATAGCTATTGAGGGAAGACTTCTTCCTCTTGTTGTCCTCGATCAGGAGCTTCAAATGTCGAGACTCGAATGAGGAACACCGAGTAGGCCAAAGAGGCAGCTAAGGACCAGCTAAGGTTCATCGAGGCTACGAGGAAGCTGCCATCGAGGCTAGATCCAAATGCATCAAGGAGTACAAAGATTCGATGGATTTTAAGAATCAAGTCCTCGAGGCATCCTCAGTCGCTTTCATTCATGACTTCCAAGACTGCAAGGCATGCTTGCAATGGATAGTCCCCAAGTTGGACTTGAGATACCTTCATCCCAAGTACAGTGATGAAGAAGTCGGGACATTCTCTTTGAATAAAGACTAGTTTTTTTTTTTTGTAGTTGCTCTTGATGCCTTCCAATTTTTGGCAATTTTTTTTAAAAATGTTGTGTTTTACTTTCCAAATCAATTTTATTGTTTCTTCGTGTTGTCTATGTTGATTGGCTCTCATTGTGGTCAAGGGCTCGGATGGTTTGGATAGGTCAGTCTCCATGCCCGAGCCAAGGTCTTCCTTGACTCTCCTTGAAGTGCTTATTTTGGCAATATATGGTGGGCAAATTTTTCAAAACTGTAGACTTGCTCGGATGCTAGGTG
This sequence comes from Elaeis guineensis, assembly GCF_000442705.2. Lineage (NCBI taxonomy): Eukaryota > Viridiplantae > Streptophyta > Magnoliopsida > Arecales > Arecaceae > Elaeis > Elaeis guineensis. Next base: position 107,333,617 of record NC_025997.2, on the reverse strand, counting down.
CTGGATGTTGTCGATCGAGCACAATATTACCTTCCATGGATCAAAGAAAGTAATCAGCCTAGGGGGTCACATGGTGGAGAATCATACAATCTGGAGGGCTAGTGGGATGTGGCCTTTAATGCTAGTACCATTTGATAAGGATGGTATGTTACGAAGGACAATCGAAGCTCTTTTTTATAAGGGTCATGGTCTCTGAGGCCCTGCAGGTGGCGACACTTGTTACATGATTAGTGGGACATTTAAATGCATCCGGACCTATTCCTCCTATAAATAGAGGTTCTGTCACTCAAGACTAATCTTGGCTTAATCATCTTTCACAATGTCATGGTGGCACCGCCTCATCAGGTGTCAAGTTATCATCAGTGCATTCCTCTATCTAGGGGAGTCTTTTTTTTCTCCAATCAATCGCAGAGTATTTTGAGAGAATGCACTAGTAAGCATCCTACTTTGGCATGAGAGGTGTTAAAAAATTCTGCCATTCCGACTATGGAGCCGCAACAGTGGTCACTTGGGGGCTTCTAATGCATTGTCTTCTGCAGAAAGATCCTGGACCTTTCTAGAGGTGCATCTTTTGCCTCACCCACTGTAGCATTCCGACCCTTCTTGAAGGAATATCTTAGAGATGGACGGATCTCCTGATGGAAAACCAGTCATGCCATCCCTAATATCCTTTAGTGGAGGCTGGTGATCATCAGAAGAGGGCTTCTCCTTGTGTACATCATCGAGAACGGCATCGAATGATTTTCGATTCTTCATCTGAGGATGTCGGTTGAGCTTGCAGAAGCTGATCGAGCCAAAACCTTGTATTTTGCTTTCTCTATTATAGAGATCCTTGCTCAAATAAGATTGATTTATGATTGGCTCATGATGTTGTCGTTAGGACACCATGATTATCAAATTAATTTTGACTTTTAAAAATTAAAAATACATAGAAAGTAGTGAGTCGAGTTGAATCCACAGAGAAGATAGTATTTTAATTTGAAATTTTTAATTTTATAAAAATAAAATAAAATTTTGAAAAAAATAATTTAAGTCAAAAAATAAAAATTAAAAGTATAAAAAATAAATCGGATACAAAGATCTAGTATTTAGGTCCTAACTTCTACTTGCAATAAACATAAATAATAAAAATTTAAAAAGTATAAAATAAATTGATACTAAGATCTACTAACTAGATCTTAGCATCTATTTGCAATAAAAATAAAAGATAAAAATTTAAAAGTATAATAAAATAAATTTTATATTAATTAAAAGTTGAAATTCAATTATAAAAATTTAAAAAATAAAATAAAATAAAATAAAACTATAATAATGATCAGAAGTTGATCGGTACAGCCTCATCGGAAAGATGGTTGATGACTCTCCTTCTTCTTTCATACTCCATGGAGCGAACTGACTTTTCTTCTTCTTCTCCTTGGATTCCTAAATCTCTTTATTATTTTTTTATTTTTTCTTTTTTTATTATTTTTTATTTTTTTTCTTATTCTCGGATCTCCTTATTTATAAAAAAAAATTTATCTTTTTCTGATAGCAAATGGAGTCCCAAAAGTCCTCAAAATCGTGTCAAACCTGTGTCTTAAATTTTTGACCATTGGATCTTATTTGGATGCATGAGATCAGCCCAAAAATCACCGCCTATCTCTTTCTCTCGATCGGGATCAATGCTGGCCATTAGATCAATCATTGGATTGATTCTGGATCGTTGGATCACAGTCCTGATCTCCTATTCACAGTCGAAAGAATGCTGATCATCGGAACGGGCTTCAAATTGGTTTTGAACCATTGGATGGTGCAAAGAATTCACTTCTATTTTAGTTCTCAGCTGACAACCAACCATAACCATCCGATCACCCTTAAGAACATTGCCAGTCGTTAGATTGCACAAAGAAGTGGGTCACCGCCTGCCCATGGACCGCATTGTGGACCACGTGAATTTCTGTGGACCACGCCCCTTATTCTGTGGATCGAGTGATCAATCCACCATGCATCGAAGGCTATTTAAAATAATTTTTTAGGTATTTTTGCTTGATTTTACTCGAATTTTGTGCCCGAAAAATTAAAAAAAATGAATTAAATTACTCATTAATTTTTTAATTATTTTGATGCTTAAATTACTCAATTAGCTTAATATCTATTTTTCATAAATATGCTCTAATTTTATATTTTTAAAATTATTTATTTTTATAAAAAAATTTAATTTATTTATAAAATTAATTTTTTAGAAGATGTTAGCACCATTAATTATCAAAAATATCTAAAATAAATATAAAAATATATGACTTATCACATCCCTCCAACTTGAACTTTGCTCGTCCTCGAGTAAAGAAAAAATCTAGAGTTAAGTATCGTTTAACTTAGAGTTTCAAATTTTATCAGACGATTTTAAAAAGAGCCACTGATATTTAGTAGAACGTGAGTGAGGTATGTTATTAGGATATTAATACAAATCAATGTAGGAGTTAAGCTAAAAACACTAAATTTTTTTTAAATTTTTTCTAAATTACCCCTACCTTTATCTCCAAATCATTAACCTTCATATGGGCAAGTATATTATTACTTCCGTCCTTCATTTATTAATTTTTTTTAACATTGTACTGCTATTGAGTATTTTAACCCCTTAAACTTTCTATTTGACCTATATAGCGTGTTTTCAGCCAATAACTTTCGAACCAGATGGCTTTAGAGCATTAAGTATAGAATATCCCTCAGACTTACTTGCTCAAATCGAACAGGCTATAAGTTAAAACTAACTTTACAATAAAATTTCTTTATCCTTCATACCTTTTGATGTAAAACTCAATGCTTGCTTAGCAAAGAGGCCCGGTTACTCAGCATGAAGTACTTGAAAACTTTTTGCTCTCTCTCTTTTTTTTTATGAAGAAATGTATAGTTACCCTACACAAGCCCATAAGAACTAAACTCTTCCTTGATGCTGGTAGAAAAAATTAGAAATGCTCAAGGAGAATTATTTAAATTCTAAACTTAACTTTTTATTAGATTTTTTTAATACTTGATCCCTTGATATCTCACAAACTCTCTGGTCTATGCATCATTTTTTTAAAAAAAATACTTAGTTTAACTCGATTCTCAAGTGTAATCAGATACTTAAATGCTAAATACTAACTTACTTGAGGACTTTAAAAATTTAAAAATTTTTATTATTCTCTCCCTCAATTTAATTGACATTGTCCTCAATGGAGTAGGAAAAATAAATGGTGCATACAAAGAGAAAGAAAAAAGAAAGATGTCATCTGATCCAGAAGTCTTTTTAAAATTGATTCTCCTCTCAACTTAGCCAATATTATTTTCAAATCTCTACAAGTTGCTAAATAGAGATTTAGGGATCTACTTCACCAGAGGATTAGGCCTTAAATCTCTCTATTTTTTTTATTTTTTTATTTTTATATTATTTTTCTCTTATTCTCGGATCCTTTATTTATTGGTGAATTTTTAATCTTTTTCTGATAGCAAATAGAGTCTCAAAAGTCCTCAAAATCGTGTCAAACTCATGTCTTAAATTTTTGGCCGTTGGATCATGTTTGGACTCACGAGATCAGCCCAAAAATCACCACCTATCTCCTTCTCTCGATTGGGATCAATGCTGGCTGTTAGATCAATCACCGGATCAATTCTGGACCGTTGGATCGCACCCCTGATCTCCTATTCATAGTCGAAAAGAATGCTGACTGTCGGATCAGGCTTCAGATTGGTTTTGGACCATTGGATGGCACAAAAAATTCACTTCTATTTTAGTTCTCAGCCGACAACCAACCACAACCATCCGATCACCCTTAAGAATCATTACCAGTCATTAGATCGCACAAAGAAGTGGGTCACCATCGAAGCATATGGGAACGTGCATCCTGGACTTCTCTCTTTCTTCCTTCATACTCCATGGAGCAAACCAGCTTCTCTCTTTCTTCTCCTTGGATCCCTAAACCTCTCTAATTTTTTTTTTTTTTTTACTATTTTTTTCTTATTTTTTTCTTTTATTCTCATAAATTTTTATTTATAGATAATTTTTCATCTTTTTCTGGTAGCAAACGGAGTCCCAAAAGCCTTCAAAATCATATCAAATCTATGTCTTAAATTTCTGACCATTGGATCTTGTTTGGACACACGAGATCAGCCCAAAAATCATGGCCTATCTCTTTCTCTCGATCAAGATCAATGCTGGCCATTAGATCAATCATCGAATCGATTCTGGACCATTAGATCATGCCCCTGATCTCCTATTCACAGTCGGGAAGAATGCTGACTGTCAGATCGGGCTTCAAATTAGTTTTGGACCATTGGATGGTGCAAAGAATTCACTTCAATTTTACTTCTCAGCTAGTAACCAACCACAACCATCCGATCACTCTTAAGAATCATTGCCAGCCATTGGATCGTGCAAAGAAGTGGGCCACCATCGAAGCATATGGGAAAGCGTGTCCTGGACCGTCCGATCGCGTGTTTGGCATGATCTTAGCTGTCCGATCATGCAAAAGCCATCCGCCCGCCCATGGACCGCATCATGGACCATGTGAATTTCTACGGACCGCACCCCTGATTTTGTGGACTGAGCAACCGGTCCATCATGCACTAAAGGCTATTTAAAATAATTTTTTGGATATTTTTACTTGATTTTGCTCGAATTTAATACTGAAAAATTAAAAAAAATATGAATTAAATTGCTCATTAATTCTTTAATTATTTTAGTACTTAAATTGCTCAATTAGCTTGACATCTATTTTTTATAAATATACTCTAATTTCATACAAAGTTATTTATTTTTATAAAAAAATTTAATTTATTTATGAAATTAGATTTTTTAGAAAATGTTCGCACTATTAATTACTAAAAATACCTAAAATAAATGTAAAAATATACGACTTATCAATTTATAACAAACTTTCTTTGAAATGTGTACGAACCTTTTGAATAAATTATCCTTTCATAAATTTTCTTCATGTGTCTTCTAGAGTTCCTTCTTTTTCGAGGTGGGATCCTAAGAGGGTTAGTCTGGTTGTTGCTGGCTTCTATTGGCAGTGCAGGGTCTCCGGAGTGTTAGTCCCTATCAACCTCAATCAGCCATGTGGGGTCCCCAAAGAGTTAGCCCATGTCGGCCTCAATTGGCTGTGTGGGGTTTCCAAAAGATTGGTCCTTATCAGTCTTAGTAGGCCATGTGGGATCCATGGAGGATTAGCCCCTTTATCTTCATCGTCATGGCCTCCACTTTGATGCGCCCATGTGTAGGGAGCGTCAGGTGTCCTGGCGGGGTCATCAGAGGATTAGACCCTTCGCCTTCATTGTCGTGTTCTCTGCTTCGATCCTCTCATGGGTGTGGAGTGCCAGGTGGCCTAAAAGCATCTTCGAAGGGTTTGCCCCTTCATATTTATCATCATGGTTTCCGCTTCAACCCGGCCCTGGGTAAGGAGCAGCAGTTGGCCCGATGGGGTCCCGATAAATACTTAAATTAAGTCACTAGAGGTACTTAATTCTATTTAATTATTTTTTATTTATTAAGAATTTGATGCTCTCTAGTCTATTTTGCAAGTTTTAAAAGTTTGGGCTCATGCAATTCAAATAGGATTCAAATTGGCTCAGATTTGAGTAAACCAGGCAACCAACTTGAGAACTAATCAAATCCAAGTGTAAACATGACTTAAATATCAATGGCTATAAGTGATTTTAAAGATCCAAAGGTCAAAAAGCAATCTCTCCAATCAAAATCTAGGAAGTAATGCATCAAGGACCATCAAGAAGAGCACCACATCTAAAATCCTAAAAACGGGATGCAAGACCTAGTGCCGCACAAGCATTGTAAGCGTGGGATTTTTATTCACATAAAGAAAAAGGCACCTCAACTCTTCACGCTGCCGCAACTCCCTGTGAGTCTTCAAAGCCTTCCATTTACTCCTTTCACGTGTTTTCTCATGTGATCCAAGCTTCCATAAAATTCTAAAGTCCATGCGGCCCCCACTTTCGCTCCTTTTGTTTTCCCACGCATTCCAGGCCAAAACTCCACGCTAAAAGAAAGTCTTCAGATGCTTCTTTTCTCACGCCAAATCTCGTGCATCCCAATTCTTCATGGAATAAAAGCCTTAACGCCGTGACTTCCAGGCCTAACCTCCGTCCATGATATTTTGCCTTAACCCCTCATGAAAGAAAAACCTTTCCATGCGCTCTCCTTCTCTCACACAAACTCTTCGTCTCCCTCTCCTCCTCTATATAAACTAATGCCGCCCCCTCTAGGATGATATCCATCTGGCCCTAGGCCTCACATACGCTCCCTTGTGGGGATCATCTCCTCCCTTTCTCTCCCCCTCTTCCTTTCCTTCTTCCACATCTCTATGCCCCTCTTCCATTTTCAAACCCTAGCTGGCTTTAAGTTCTTTTTCTTCCGGAATCCGGGGAAACCTTCAAAAGACTTTGCAAGTAGGAGAGAAAGGATCATGCGCGGCTAAAGATCTTCATTTTCAGAGAGCAGATGAGGTTTTTAGTATTTATATTTTGTAAATTTTTTTTATATAATTAAAACTTAATTATAATATTTTTTTTTCATGAATAAATTTTTTTTCATTGCTTCAAGTATTGTGCTTCTTGTTTAGACTATAATTTAGATTTTTGAATAGCCTATGACTATGTAAAAATGAGTCGTGATCTAAAGATACGATTCATACTCAGCGAGATAGGTTATGCTCGAAATCTGATTATAGATTATTTTATTTTTATGATTTGAGACTTTAAATAGCCTATAGCTATGTAGGGACGGATCAAGGTACTACAATCCATACCCAGTGAGATAGGTTATGCTTGGGGATCAATCATAATTTTAATAATTATATATTGAAAAATACTTTATATTATACTAAAAACTGAATCGAAACTTAACACGTCTTAATCTCTTGCTTACTAGTTTTAATTTAATTTGAATTCTTATTTCTTTTCAACTATAATCACACTCTTTCTTATTTTTAGTATTTACAATCTAATTAAAATTCTTAAAAATTCTAATTAAAAGTGAACATAATCTCATTGATCCCTATGGGTTTGATCCTGACTCATCCTATCTATATAATTTCAGTTAGATTTTATTTTTGACCGCCCACAACAGTGATCAGGTCTTCAGAGGATTAGCTCCTGTCATGCCTCCGATCCGAGATTGTGAATCGAGGGTCATGGCAACCACCGCATACTCATAGAAAACTCTCTCTATAAGCATGCAAGGCATCTTATCATGTTATCCTAAAACAACAACGGAATAATTAGTCAATAATTTAAATCCAAAAATATAACGATCTAAATTTCTTCTTTAATACCTTAATAAATTTAACAATGATTCATAGGCTTTTCATCAAATTCAATAAAAGTATGGAGATTCTGCTTCTAATCACTCTTCCATTCATATCTTGTATCATCTTAATTCCTCAACATCTGTAAAAATAGTAAAATAGGAGGTAATGAGCTAGACAGCCCAGTAAGCAATAATCACTTTCAACAGATTTCATCAGGCATTAAAGTAAATAATCATTTATAGAAAATAAGCATATAGAGTTCATCAATTTGAAATCAATTTCGATTATGCAATATAGTTCATGCCAAATTTATTTCTTTTTCAAAATTTGAGTTTCTTTCGAGATTTTAATTTTTTTCATTCTTAAATTCTTTTTGTCAACCATGAGCTATGACCATATTTTTTCTATGGCAGAGTCATAACACCGCGTATCTTCTTACGGTGAGCTGCGAATCATCTAGCAGCAAAGTCCATCGGAACCGCTGGTCTCTTTGGCGGTTTGTCGCTGGACTTGCTGGCGACATAAACCCATAGGATAAATCAATTGCCAATATATACACCCTCATTGACGGGGTCCTTTACATAGTCAGGTTGTCAATTCATGTTGTTCTTATATCAGAATTCTTCATGAATCATGTTTCATATTCTAATTTCAATAAGAAAACATATAATCATGTAGTATCAAAATCAATCAATATAATGCATCATAAAATCAATATGTTCAATTATGCTTCATCATAACATTTCGAATAAGATATTTTCATAATAAAATATCATTCATCCAATTCATGCATCGTTTCACAAATCATGTCAGAAAAATATATTATAATTTATCGATAAATCTAGAAAAAATGAAACATTACTTACCTCGAACGCATTCCAATAAATTCACATAATTCTATAAATTTTCTTTCAAAATTTTTTTGTTCATAAACCATATCACAATATCCAATTATCAGGTATCAATAATACCTATACGAGATCAAATTCAATAATCAGAAAGAATACGAATATCATATTTCAATGGTTTAAATTGGGTCCGATCATTTAATTTCATCTAATCAAAATCTAATTAGGACATAAACGATCTAAAGTTTGACTATCAGATCAAATTGGATTCGAAGTGATAGGATCAAGGTTTCTTCATTGGTTTTATAAAATCAAGTAGAGAGAGAAAATTAGAGGAGAGAGAATTCATGAGGTACAATTCAAATTGATCAAGTGACACAATCCAACATTACGATTAGTCCAATATCTCGATTGGTAAAATCAACATGATCAAATCAAGTCATGGCTAGATCAGGATCACGGATGATCAAATCTAAAGATTCATGGTCTGATCAAGGTGCTGGCATACTATCTGACAACCACGGATTAGGATGCTTTCACTAGAATCATTCAAACTCATCAAAATAAATTTTTTTTTCTTGATAAATTCTAAAAAAATAAACTTCTAGAGAGATACAATTCTAGAGAGAGAAATTTATGAAGATGAATCTGTACTAATTAGATGACACAGTTCAACAAATTTGATTGATCTGATCAAGATAAATTAATCAATTCATGCTGAAATTACCACATGGATAATTCAATAGAATCATGGGTGATAAAATCTAAAGATATTTGATCTGATCAAGATGGGTGCCAATACGCTGCCCGACAATCATGGATCAGGATTCTTCATCAGATCAAAAATATTAAAAAAAATTTTTATTGATAAATCGATCAAGAGAGAGAAATAATTTTAGAGAGAGAAAATTTTAGAGAGAGAAAATTCATCTTGGACTCTTCAGACGATATGATTCAACAAATTCGATCGATCAGATCAAATCATGCTAAAATTATCATGTAGATAATTCAATAAAATCATAGAAAATAGAATCTTAAAAATATCTAATCTGATCAAAGTGGGTGTCGGTGTACCGTCCGATAATCATAGATCAAAAATCATCACTAGGATCATTTAAATTCATCATCATTCTTCTCAAAATTCTAAAAAATTTTAGGAGAGAAAAATAATCTAGAGAGAGAAAGTAGAGAGAGAAAGAGAAATTCTAGAGAGAAAAAGAGAGAGAAAAAGAGGGAGAGAGAGAAGAGAGAGTCTATTTATTATTTTTCTATTTTTCTTCTTCTTTTTTTTCTTTTTATTTTTCTTTTTCTTTTCTTTTTTTTTTCTTTTTTTTCTTTTCCTTCCTTTTTCTTTTTCTTTTTCTTTTCCTTCCTTCTTCTTCCCGCGACTTCCTTTGGGCCGAAACCGAGGACCCCTCGATTAGTCGACCGACCGACAGCCGATCGGCATGAGACTGGCCAGCGACAAAAGGACGACGACGGACAACTCGGAGGGACCCAAACTGGTGGCCGACGGCGACCACCGATGCCTGAAAAATTGAAGAAAAGAGAGTAAAAACAGAGGTTTCTTCCGCAACAAAATCCGATGACTTCGGTCGCCGGCGATCGTGCACACGGGCACGGGAAGGAAGGAGAAGAAGAGAGGGAGCGAAATCGGGCTTACCTCGAGCTCCGGTGACTGCTGTGGCGAGGAATCATGGCGAGCACGGTGACGGGCTATTGCGAGTGATTTCCGACGATCCTCGCCGTTTGGCTCCGGATTTCTTCCTGAGAAAAGGGAGAAGGGGTCTCCCTTTTAAATGGAGTCAGAGGGGAGCCTCTTTCCGACTCCAGTTGGGAGCCGATGAAAGGAGGAAGAAGACTCCCTTCGGGAGTCTTCTGCTCTGTTTCTTCTTTCTATTTTTTTTTTTTATCGTTTGGGCTGGGGTTTGTTACATGGGCTGGGCCATGACATTCTTTCCCTCTAAAAAAAATTTCGTCCTCAAAATTTTTCTTGCTTGAGTCTTCATAGTTTCTTACTTGAATCTCATCCACAAATATTTTAATATTCTAATTCTTGATATAAATTCATTCTTAAATCATTTCATAAGAAAAAAGTTGTTACATCAAATATCGATCTGAAATGGAACCATTCATTTTCTTATTTATCAAGACCAACATCTCAAAGATTTTCAATATTTCAAGATTTTGAAATTATGATCTCATTTTCTATAAAAATAATGTTCAATATCTTATGACTCAAATTAAAATCAAATCCATCTCTTTTAGATAGAAGAAAATCAATGTCTCTATTCTTACATAAGAACTTTATTCATCATCATCATTTTTTTTTCAAAATATTAACTGCTCTTAATTAATCAACCCATCATAAAATAGGAAAGTATACTTATATGAATCATACAATGACATCCCAATCAATCAAAATTCAAAAATATTTTTTCTTATTCATACTTTCAAAAGTTGAAGATTTATCATTTCAATCTAATTCTCAAACTTTTGATATTTTAATTCTCGATGTAACTTCATCATTAAATCATTTCATAAAGAAAAGATCAATATCACCAGTGTTGATTAGAATCAAAACCACTATTTCTAGTCATCAAAATTTTCTTACTCAAACCCTCAAACTCTTAAATATTCTAATTCTTGAAGCAAATTTTATCATTAAGTCATTCCATAAGAAAAATCAATAACCCAAAAGTTGATCTAAATCAAAACTATTTTTTTTTTATAATCAAAATCAATATCTCTATTCTAAGTAAGTATATCAATTTTTTTTATCTAAACATTAACTACTCTTAATTAATCGATTCATTATCAAATTAAATTATAAATAACTCTAATCCATCTTTTATAGAATAATCATCAATATCAATAGATAACCTCAATCTTTTCCATTCAGTCAGAAAAATAATAATGATCAAAAGAGTTCAAACTTCAAATTTTATTATACTCTGGAGATAAATATTTGAGTATAATAATCTAAGATCAAAATCATTATTTGATAAACAATCTCAAATTCTTCCTAATAAATAGAGAATTATAAAATTTAATTCTAGGATAGAAAAAATTTATCTCTAAATATTCTAAATCTAAAATAAAAAATCAAGGGTCCACTCATCCTAGAATTAAGATGCTAAATATTTTTTTTTAGCATAGTAGGTGGAAGCACTACTTTTAAAAATCACATTAAGAATATCCATTTTTTTTTAAATATTATTCTTTTCAATATCAATAATTTTTTTTGTATCAAACCATATTATCTATCATGATTCTTTGACTCAAAGAATCAACATTCCTGACTTACTCAAAGCAATCTAGATCACCAGGCTTCCGCTGTGCACTCTGTTCTAACAATCAAAATTTCTTAGGTTCACCAAAAAAAAATGATCAAATTATTTTTTTATCTTATCAATAAAAAAAATTAAAATTTAAAATTTTAATTAAAGCCAAAGATTAAATTCTGATTCTCATTCATACTTTTACTGGTATACAATAATCTTGATTAACTCTTGAGTTCAATATCACATTTAAAACCATCATATAGATTTACTATAATCAATATGAATCAAATCTTAATTTTCATATCGATTCAATTAGATAAATTTCAAATCAAAATCCTTATAAGTCAAATCAATGAGAAAATCCTTCGATGGTCCATTAAGTTAGGACATAATCAGAACATATAAGAATTTCAAATCATTATCTCTTCTAAAATTTTTATCATCAGGATCTTCAATATCTATCAAGTATCCTTTCATAACAATCATACAAGCCTCAAAAAATCAAATCTCCATTCAATAGTAGATTCAATTAGGGGCCTCATTAACAAAAGCAAAAGAACTCCATATCAATTCCTAAATCCAAAATTGTAAATTATAAATTCACATGGGTCCAATAATCTCTAATAAATATAAGTCGGATCTTTTATCTTAATCTAAGAATAGCAGTCTTTCATTAACAACCTCAACAACAATATCAAAAATTTTTCTTTTGATCAACTTAGATACGAAATCTTTAAATTAAAATTTTATACACATCATATAGTCTCCAAGAGACACAATAAGATCTATTATTTAGATCCAAGGATGATGATTAAAGATTTCAGTACAATGAATATCCTACAATCTCATAATCCATTTCATCAATAAGAAATAGGCTTCTTTGCAATATCTTCAAATATGCATTCATCCTAATATGCCATTTTATATATGATCCACATACCAAGCTCAATTCGATAAATATTCTAATCAAGCATCATAAAAGACTTTCTTAGTCCATCCTAGAATAATATTTTATCATCAAATCTTTATCTTGTCAATAATAATCAACTTTTCAACTAGAAGTAATATCATAGTATTATTCTCACATCGAATTTGAACTTACGATTCACTTGAATAACCAATGATCAAATTAATAACCACAATGCACAATAAAATTTTATGTCAATCTTTTTGTGATTACTTTCGATCAAAATCTAACTAATCATATCATGATCTATAGATCATCCATCATATTTCAAACTCTATATGTCATATTCTCTTGTGATCCTTTTCATACATAATTTCAATATTTAATCAAAAATTATAAAGATTTCTCCCACTATAATATCAAAGATCTACACCATAATGTCTCTAGTGTCTATCCACTGACACTCATTTTATACACATCTTAGTTCATCCACTAATGCTCTAATACCACCTTAATTTTCATGCCTCCGATCTGAGATTGTGAATCGAGGGTCATGGCAACCGTCGCATACTCATAGAAAACTCTCCCTATAAGCATGCAAGGCATCTTATCATGCTATTCTAAAACAACAGTAGAATAATTAGTCAATAATTTAAATCTAAAAATATAACGATCTAAATTTTTTTTTAATATCTTAATAAATTTAACAATGATTCATAGGCTTTTCATCAAATTCAATAAAAATATGAAGATTCTACTTCTGATCACTCTTCCATTCATATCTTGTATCATCTTAATTCCTCAACATCTATAAAAACAGTAAAATAGGAGGTAATGAGCTAGACAGTCCAGTAAGCAATGATCACTTTCAACAGATTCTATCAGGCATTAAAGTAAATAATTATTTATAGAAAATAAGTATATAGAGTTCATCAATTTGAAATCAATTTCGATTATGCAATATAGTTCATGCCAAATTTATTTCTTTTTCAAAATTCGAATTTCTTTCGAGATTTCAATTTCTTTCATTCTTAAATTTTTTTCATCAACCATGAGCTATGACCATATTTTTTCTATGACAGGATCATAACACCGCGTATCATCTTATGGTGAGCTGCAAATTATCTGACAGCAAAGTCCTTCCGAACCGCTGGTCTCTCTGACGGTTTGTCGCTGGTCTTGCTGACGACATAAACCCTCAGAACAAATCAATTGCTAACGTATATGCCCCCATTGGCAGGATCTTTTACGTAGTCAGGTTGTCAATTCATATTGTTCTTATATCAGAATTCTTCATAAATCATGTTTCATGTTTTAATTTCAATAAGAAAATATATAATCATGTAGTATCAAAATCAATCAATATAATGTATCATAAAATCAATATGTTCAATCATGCTTCATCATAACATTTCGAATAAAATATTTTCATAATAAAATATCATTCATCCAATTCATGCATCGTTTCACAAATCATATCAAAAAAATATATTATAATTTATCGATAAATCTAGAAAAAGTGAAACATTACGTACCTTGAATGCATTCCAATAAATCCACATAATTCTATAAATTTTTTTTCAAAATTCTTCAATTCATAAACCATATCACAATATTCGATTATCAGGTGTCAATGATACCTATACGAGATCAAATTCAATAATCATAAAGAATATGAATATCATATTTCAATGGTTTAGATTGGGTCCGATCATCTAATTTCATCTAATCAAAATCTAATTAGGACATAAACGATCCAAAGTTTGACTATCAGATCAAATCAGATTCGAAGTGATAGGATCGAGATTTCTTCATTGATTTCATAAAATCAAGTAGAGAGAGAAAATCAGAGGAGAGAGAATTTATGAGGTATAATTCGAATTGATCAGGTGACACAATCCAACATTACGATTAGTCCAATATCTCGATTGGTGAAATCAACATGATCAAATCAAGTCATGGCTAGATCAAAATTATGGATGATCAAATCTAAGGATTCATGGTCTGATCAAGGTGCTGGCATACTACCTGACAACCACGGATCAGGATGCTTTCACTAGAATCATTCAAACTCATCAAAATAAAATTTTTTTCTTGATAAATTCTAAAAAAATAAACTTCTAGAGAGACAATTCTAGAGAGAGAAATTTATGAAGATGAATTTATACTAATTAGACGATACGGTTCAATAAATTCGATTGATCTGATCAAGATAAATTAATCAATTCATGCTGAAATTATCATATAGATAATTCAATAGAATCATGGGTGATAAAATCTAAAGATATTTGATCTAATCAAGATGGGTGCCAGTACGCTGCCCGACAATCATGGATCAAGATTCTTCATCAGATCAAAAATATTAAAAGAAATTTCACATTGATAAATCGATCAAGAGAGAAACAATTTTAAAGAAAAAAAATTCTAAAGAGAGAAAATTCATCTTGAACTCCTCAGACGATATGATTCAACAAATTCGATCGATCAGATCAAATCATGCTAAAATTATCATATAAATAATTCAATAAAATCATAGAAAATAGAATCTTAAAAATATCTAATCTGATCAAAGTGGGTGTCGGTGTACCGTTTGACGATCATAGATCAAAAATTTATCACTAGGATCATTTAAATTCATCATCATTCTTCTCAAAATTTTAAAAAATCTTAGGAGAGAGAAATAATCTAGAGAGAGAAAGTAGAGAGAGAAAGAAAAATTTTAGAGAGAGAAGAAGAGGGAGAGAGAGAGGAGAGAGTCTATTTAATATTTTTCTATTTTTCTTCTTCTTTTTTTTCTTTTCTTTTTCTTTTTCTTTTTCTTTTCTTTTTCTTTTCCTTCCTTCTTTTTCTTTTTCTTTTTCTTTTTCTTCCTTCTTCTTCCCGCGGCTTCCTTTGGGCCGAAATAGGAGACCTCACAATCTCCTCGATTAGTCGACCGACCGACGACCGATCGACACGAGACTGGCCGATAACAAAAGGATGACGACGGACGGCTCGAAGGAACCCAAACTGGTGGCTGACGGCGACCACCGGTGCTCAAAAAATCGAAGAAAAGAGTAAAAATAGAGGTTTCTTCTGCAACAAAATCCGATAACTCCGGTAGCCGGCGATCGTGCACACAGGCACGGGAAGGAAGGAGGCGAAGAGAGGGAGTGAAATCGGACTTACCTCGAGCTCCGGTGACCGCTGTGGTGAGGAATCGAGGCGAGCACGGTGACGGACTCTTGCGAGTGATTTCTGGCGATCCTCGCCGTTTGGCTCTGATTTTCTTCATGAGAAAAAGGGAGAAGGGGTCTCCCCTTTAAATAGAGTCGGAGGGGAGCCTCTTTCCGACTCCGGTTGGGAGCCGATGAAAGGAGGAAGAAGACTCCCTTCGAGAGTCTTCTCCTCTGTTTCTTCTTTCCATTTTTTTTTTGTCATTTGGGCTGGGGTTTGTTACATGGGCCGGGCCATGACAGCTCCTTCATTTTCATCATCATAGTCTACATTTCGACCTGCCCATAAGTAGGGAGCACTAAAGGCCTGATGGGGGCTCCAATAGGTTATCCCCTTTTATCTTCATCATCATGGCCTTTGCTTCGATCCGTCCATGGGTAGGGAGCATCAGGTGGCTTGGCGGAGTCTCCAGAGGGTTAGCCCCTTCATCTTCATCATTGTGGCCTCTGCTTCTATCCACCCATGGGTAGGGAGTGTCAAGTGGCCTGGTGGGATTTCTAGTGGGTTAGCCCCTTTCCTCTTCATCATCATGGCCTCCACTTCAACCTGCCCTTAGGCAGGGAGATCTAGATGGCCTGGTGGGATTAGGTGTCAACTCGAGTATCCTCAAATTTTTTAAACTTGTGGGACCTCCAAATTCTAGGAAGCCCTGAAGAATCTCTTCGCACTTTTTTAGACATCGACCCACCTTCAGTCCCCAAGCCTTTGGAGATTCGAGACTTCGACATGGGGTGTAGCAAGAGGACCCAATTTCCTCAGCTTGCTCTAGGTCTGGTTCCTCATTGGGTCATCATGAGCCATAGGAGCTTTTTCAGGTTGCATCAAAGATGTTATCATTGGGATCGAACCTCATTCATTCTTGCCTCGGCTCTGCCCATGCTTTCCTAAGATTGCTGGGCCATTTTATTCTTCACAGAATATCATAAAGCAAGATGTCAGTTAGAATTTTATCATGAATTAAAATTCTATTTACAGTGTGCCTTACTATTGCCAATAGCATGATGACAGCACCATAGCAAGGAATGTACTTCCGTGGGAAATTATTGTTAGAAACAAAAACAATGCCCCCTAAACATCATTTCTTTTTCTTCCTATATTTGGTCTTCTAGCCCCCATGCCACTGGCAAAGATGGAGATGGTATTGATGACGCCGACCATTGGCTGATTGCTATTGCTTTCCTCATCGGGTGCTTGGTTCGATGGCTCTCGAACATACTTACCAAAATGATCTCCTTGAATCAAGGCCTCGATCTCATCTTTGAGTTGGCAGCATTCTTTGGTGTCATGATCGTGGTCATGATAGAAATGACAGTACTTCTTCTTGCTTCTCTTGTTTGGAGTGGCCTTCATTGGCTTAGGTCAACTAGATATCTCTGATCCTCGATCTCCATCAGGATCTGGGATCAAGTGTTGGACAGAGGGATGTAGATGTAAAACCACTAGTATGGGCTTCTCAATCTATAGCTCTTTGTTGGTTGAGAAAATTTTTTTTCGGCTCGGGCCATATGAGGATCTTTTCGACCCCTTTTCTTGTTGGAGGTCTTCTTTGCTTCTATCTGCTTGCACATTACCTAGGCTTCCTCAATCTGAGCATACTTTTAAGCCCTTCGAGCAGGTCAGCATAGTCTCTTAGAAAAGTCTTATCGATGGAGAAGATGAGGCACTTATTCCATAGCCCTCGCTCGATATTGCCACTAACTCATCAAGGTTGCACACCTCAAAAGTGATGGCATTGAAGCATGTGACATAATCATGTAGTGACTCATCCTCCTCTTATTGGAGAGAGAAGAGGTTGTTGAAATTTCTCAATGGAGCTCGACTGCTGCCAAAGTGGGCAATGAATAGTCTACCAAGCTACTTGAATAAATGGATGGATCCAGATTAGAGTCCTAAATACCATGCCCATGCTGACTTTCTAAGGATGGTTGGGAAGGTGAGGTAAAGAAGGGTGTCAGAGGTGCTTTGTAGCATCATGAGGGTTCTGTAACCTTAGAGGTGATTGAGGAGATCATGGAGCCATCATATGGCTCCAACTAAGATATCTTGAACTAATTCAAAATCCGTTTACTCAGAATGGTCTGGGAGAATCAAGGTTAGGAGTTGAAGTAGAAGCTGTCATTATTCCGATGAAGCCCACTCTGGACTTCACTAAGGAGACACTTAATGTCTTGGACTTTCTTCTTGAGCTTCTCTCATTGTGATCTCCAAGACCTAGGAGAGTAGGTCGAAGTCGAATCTCCAGCAGAGGAAGAGCTTCTTAATCGTGCCTCCTCCCTCAAGTTCCAACAATAGGAGGATCAGGCTACAAAGGCAGGGGAATGATGGAAGTGTCGCTGGGGAGCCGATCTTAGGCATTGGGAGCAAGATTGCCAACTACGATGGGAAGGAGCCGCTTGAGGATTTCGGCTCTACACGCTGCTATTGCTCCACTTGTTGGAGTTGTTGCACGGCACTAGTCAAAGCTTGGATCTGGTGAGCCAGAGCATCGAGCAGCGGAGAGTCTATTATGGCTGGGGTTTGCACCACAACAGACCCATGGGAAAACTATGGCTGTGATAGAGATATTATCGATGGAAGGTGGTGGAGTTCTGTGCTCTCATTTGTACTATACTCTCTTTCCTCTCGAAGGGAGCTAGGGCCCTTTCTCTAGCATCAATATATTGTAAGACTTTAAGAGGGTGCTGATGTAGCTGGAATTGGATGCCATCTGAGATCCAAGATGCCAAAGAGAACCTATAAAAAAAATCCATACTCATCAGGGATGTTCCAGCAAGGGACCCTCCGATGCTCAAATTAGCCAGAACTTTAAGAACAGTAGAGAGAAAAAGGAGAGAGGATGTGGGAGAGCAGAATGCTCTTCTCCTAGTTCTCCTCTCAGTTTAGCTTGCTTATCTTAGGGTCCCCTTTCGTACATCTTTTATATGGAGGTTGAGCTGTAGACTGTTAGCCAAAATTTATAGATTTGTTAGATCTAATTCTCTAGGCTTCTGGGCAATATTTTAGCCATTTAATAGGAGAGAAACTCTACCAGCCAACCTTCGCATCAAGGTTGTTAATCGTGGATGTCTGTCATGGGATTTACCTGAATGAGTAGTCGAGTTGGTGGCCCTAGATCCATATCTAGTGCGACTTCACCAAGCCACTTTGGGCATGCCCCAAAGAAAGGGGTCCATCCGATTGGCGGGTCACCTTTATAACATGATTAATTTGAAAATTTCTATTAACCATATCTTGAAAAAATGGCTAATATACCAACTTCAGATCAAAGACTAAGGTCCTGTTTGGCCAAGCTGTGAAATTCAGCTTATTTTGAAATGACTTCTTTTCAAATGGAGTTTCAGAAAAAGTACCGTGAGAGAAAAATACTTCACATTTGGCAAAATCATTTGTTAAGCACTTTTATCAATATTTGAAAAGCAGTTTGTGTTGGACAAATCTTTCAAAAAAAAATATTTTTGACCGTCAAACTACGAAAAAAGACATGTATATATTTACTTTACAATTAATATTATTTAAATAGATAAATAATTTTAAATATTTATTATGGTTAATTTTAATTAAGTTTTTTTATTTTTATTTAATTAAAATATAAATAATAAAATAATAAAAAATATATTAAAAATTTTAATCAATATAAATATAATTGAATTAAAGATAATACATATTGAACATTTTACATAATTTTTATATGATAATATACATGTATCAAAATACATCAAAATATATCATTCACTAAATATTAAAAATTTACCACAAAAAAGAAGGAGAATAACTCATACATGAGAATAATGGGAGGGTTACGTAAAAATAAATAGAGATAGTTATGGTAAATAATGATTTTGAGTAAGGATATTTTTGTCTTGAAGACATTAATTTTCTGCTTCTGCTTTCAAAGAGAAGCTTCAATTTTCTGCTTCCTCTCCGTAGCAGAAACACTGCTTCTACTATCATTCAAAAATGAATTATTTTTTAAAATAAATTTATTCAAATATTTTATTTTTTTTAATAATTTTTAAAAAAAATAAATAATTTTTTTTCCCTCAAAAACTTGGCCAAACAGGCCAGAAGTTTAATCTGAGCCACCTTTAACAGCACACGGTCTCTTGATGAGACAGGAAACAACCATTTTATTTTGTGCTTCCAAGTACTATTCTTATAGATTACATGCATGGTAAACAACCATTTCATTTTCTTACCAAAAAAAAAACACCCATTTTATTAATATGCAAGTACCAATGTCGATCGATGTGACTCACCCATCTTAAGACAATACAGATATCATTATGAACTTAATTTATGTCAAAGAATCTCTCCTGTTGCAAATTTACTTGACCTTTTGGGATCTTCTACCTTCAGCTTAGAATGTGCAACTCGATCTCATTATCTTCCTTGGGAGAAAACAAACACAGCTTGCAGTCTGCAGAAAGGAGTGATGAAGTCTTATATTTGTCTTCTCCACCAACTACAGGCATCGGCACGCCTCGCTTTGCCGTATTCACGTAGTCAGGACGGTATGTTCTTCCCAGAACTCCTTCCACTTGAGGGGAGAGCCCAATGAATCTGAACTGCACCTCGAAATGCGCAAAGGAATCATCTGATAGTATCTGATAGTTGTGTATCTCATCATCTTCCTTGGTAACCGGAACCACATTGATCATGGCCTCTACAATCCCCTCAAGCATGACCCTGATGCTGTTTCTGGTTCCAGTCCTCTCCAAAGTCAGCCGTTTATCTGGTGACTTCCAATCAGAGAGGTGTCCTTCCGGAACTAGCAAAGGCTTTCCATCATAAGAGAACTTTAGGTGATCAACATTACCGTCCCATTGCTTCACACGAGCTGCCTCAACGGTGAAGTTGTGAGAACCATACATGAACCCAAGAGCTTGAATCCAAGTGAAGTCGTGGGTCCGTCCAGCAGGCCGGTGGCCAATGAAGCGGGAATTTATCTGAAGGTTAGGGTCCGAGACTAGGCTGAAGTGTTCATCCTTTCTCCCACGAAAATAAAACACAGCACCATCAGCACCAATGAACCGAGGGTCATGACATCCAGACGATGTGGAAAGGCAAGGTTTATGACCTGAAATACAATAGCATTCCTGCAATTAAATGCAGTTTTCACACCATGCGAAATGCATGGCTCCATCATTTAGAATTCAAATTCTAAGATATTTTAATATTTATATTTTGAGAATATTAAGACATAGTTTCAAATCGCGAGGCTGTCCTGTGGATGTGTGCCGTTCCAAGTCGGACAGTCCCACCACCATCATCACAGCATCCTGACCTATGCACCCTGCGACATCATTCCCCCCAGGAGTCGAGAAAAGGTGTTGCATCGCATTCCACGAAAAAATTAGGATAATATCGTCCCATAAAATTATATATATATATATATATATATATATATATATATATATATATATATATATATATATATATATATATATTATTGTTACAAAAAGGCAAGAAAGTAAATGTTTTACGCGCCACTCGACATCTCTTTTATACCTTAGAGGAATTTCTGTTGAAGAGGCCATGCTTACCGTGGCACACAGCTTCACATTTGGGGGAGTAGCAGTCCAGGTAACAAGCTTTGGCCTTCGGGTGTTTTGGTTTTGTGTATGGGCACTCCTTTGGGCATCTGATAACCTTAAGATGGCACGGGCTCCATGGTCTAAAACATAAACGCTTCTCCGTGGGCATGGCTCCTCCCGTTTCCATTGTGACTGCCACAAACAACAGCAGAAACATCGCCATCCATTCGCTCTGGGCGGACTGCATCTTTAACTCTGGGCAGAGTGCTACAATAGAAGTAGTAGAGATAACTCCAGCTGGTGGTTAGAAGTCTTGCTATTCTTCATATATTTATAAGGCTCGAATAATGTGGGTTCTCAAGAGTTTTTTCTTGTTATCCTAGTTTGACGTTCTATTGCTTTCTACAGTTATATTAGGCAGAATTCCAATTTAACATGAAGGCCTTGGATTCAACTGGTGAAAACCAGTTGGTCTTTTCTTTGTTATATATCAGTAGAATTTGGAACTTGCCCCTGAAAGAAGAGGACTTGGATGCATGTTTAGCTTGGTTATTTCTCTATCCCCATGAGTGCGCACACAACGGTTCATCCTAGTGGAATTTTTTCTAAGAGTTATACTCCTCTCAGTATTCGCTTGCTCGTTTATTTTTATCTTTGGCAGAAATCCAATAGCAAGTGATCTGTCAGCATTATCATGTTAGGTGGGATTCCAATGTTACAGGGATGGCGATTGGATGGGATTACCTTTAAAATCCAATAGGTCAAAATGTGACCTTCCTTGCTCCATGACCATTCTCATGATGCCCAAATCAGGAACAAAATCATATGGGGCAGGCACCACAGAAGGAAATATGGTGTGGGCTGCCGATTTTGTCATGTTTCCTCTAATGCTCATTTAAAAAAAAAAAACTTAAAAGTCAAAAACTTCTTCTACTAATGAATGCATGCATAGATGCATACGTAC
The DNA here is from genome assembly GCF_000442705.2 of Elaeis guineensis. Lineage (NCBI taxonomy): Eukaryota > Viridiplantae > Streptophyta > Magnoliopsida > Arecales > Arecaceae > Elaeis > Elaeis guineensis. Next base: position 107,311,584 of record NC_025997.2, on the reverse strand, counting down.
ATACATACATGCATACGTATATATATACATCTATATATATACACACATGATAATAATACATGAACATCATGTGATCTTCCTCCCAATGCAAAATAGATTGAATGTAAATGGGTTCTAACAAAAAAACTTGGACCTGATGGTAGTATAGAAAAATACAAGGCAAGATTAGTTGCTAAGGGCTATGGCCAAAAACAAGAAAGTAATTATTTTAAAATTTTTTTATCTATAACTAAAATAAATCTATTAGAATAATGCTAATTTGCAATTGCATCTAATTTAGAAGTATACCAAATGGATAAAAAACAACATTTCTAAATGGTGATTTAGAAGAAAAAATCTATATTAATCAACTTGAAGGTTATGTTATTAAAGATAAGAGGAAAATGAACAAATCTCTATATAGATTGAAATAAGTACCAAGACAATGGTATAAAAAGCTCAAAATAGAAATTAAGAAATTTGGATTTAAAAGTAGCAAGGTAGAAAGTTGTGTCTTTACTAAAGAAACAAAAAATTTCAAAATATTAGTTACTCTTTATATGGATGACTTGCTCATATTTAGTTTTAGTATGGAATGCATAAATGAAACAAAATATTTTTTTACACAATTATTTAATATCAAGGACTTAGGTCTAATAGATATTATCTTAGCAGTTAAGGTAATTAAAAGAGATGGGGAATATATTTTAACCTAATCTCGTTATATTGGAAAATTATTAAGAAAGTTTAATTTCTTTGATTGCAAGCCTTCCAAAACACCTATAAATCCAAATCATAAATTGGTTCCTAACAAAAGAATACCTATAAATCAAGAAGAGTATGCAAAAATAATTGGAAGCTTAATGTATGTAATGAATTATATAAGACTAGATATTGCATGTGCTGTTGGTATATTGAGTAGATTTACTAGTAACCTAAGTCATGGTCACTGGAAAGAAGTTAGCAGAGTTATGAGATATTTTAAGCATACTTTGCATTATGGTTTGCATTATAAATATAGTTTTTCTTTTTCACAATGCTATAGCGATGCTAGTTGGGCTTCGGATAAAATTAATTCTAGATCAACTAGTGGCTGGTTATTTACTATTGGTGGTGCTATTATTGCTTGGTCATCTAACAAATAATTTTATGTTGCATTATCTTCAATGAAATTTGAATATATTGCTATGTCTGAAACTAGTAAAGAGATATTATAGATGAAGCAACTTTTGAAATGCATTCCTTTCATTAAAATTCCAAAAAGTCCTATTACCATGTATTGTGACAACTAAACTGCAATATACAATACCAAGAATAACAGAACTGGTAATAGTAAGCATATTGCTATGAGATACAATCATATTAGGAGACTTATGAAGAAAGATAAGATGGTACTTGAATACCTTTCTACCGATCAAATACTAGCTGACCCCTTACAAAACCTTTATCCGATGATAAAATTACTAAAATTATGAGAGGCATGGAACTATTATTGGTTTAAAGTGATAGACTTAACCATAGCCTACTCTAAAAAGTGATGTCAGTTTAGGATTCTACTCAATAATCGAAGAATCATTGCTTAGAGTTCAAAGGAAATTTAGTTAAGTTACTATCCATAAAATGTCAACTCAAAGATTGCATTTTCAGTGCATTTATATCTATGAAATAGTAAGGGTATAAAACTATATAAATTTTCATGCCTATATGGATGCATTGTGATATCCAGGATAAATTAAATAGGTTGGACGATATCCTCAACAAAACTCATAGTTTATGTGGGGTGAATGATAAGGTTGTAGACACCCTTGATGAGTTTTGCTTTCGCAAGCAAGGAGATTAGGGCCATTTCTAAGGGGTTAGCAATAAAACCCTAGTAGACTTGCTAAATTGGGATGAGGTGTATGGCCCATAATGCGCTACCTTAATAACAAGAATCCGATGTGTAGTGTGAATATTAGTAATAAGTTTTGACTAATTAAGATTAAAATTTAATTCTCTTAGTTTTTTAATTTTTATTTAAACCTTAGATTCAAGGGTAATCCACCTAAGGCTTGTACTATACTAAATCCAGATTTGTTTTTCTTTATCTTTTGATATTAGTGATGTTATTATTAGAAAATAAGTGAGGAATTGTCATGCAATTCATATATTTTCAAATAATAAAAATTTTTAAATAGATAAACTCTGTTAAATATTTTATTTTTAATAAGATATGTGTTATCTAAAGTTTGATTTTTTTTAAAAACTCTTGGGTAGTTATTAGCAGTTGGGAAACTTTACAATATTTAAAAAATTCCGTAGAGTTGCATTTTTTTTGAAAATGATCATATGCAGCATTCAGATTCTATAGGTTGCATTGCTTTTGAAGTTTTACAACATTTGGGCTCTTATAAATCTAGGGAATATCTAAAACGAGAATGAACTTACTTTTTTATTCAAACTTAATTTCTATTCTATACTTTCTTTAAATCCTCTTTCTTTTAATTAAAGGTGATTAAGAAGTACAATCTTATATCATCTTTGTGTTGGATATTGTATCCTAGGAATAGGATTTCCAAGAGTCTTTTTGCACATAAAGAGGGAAAATCATTATCTTTAAGAAAGCTTCCTAAAAGTGCCTTATCTGACCAAGTTTTTTTTCTTCCATCATATTTCTTTCTATATCTTCAACCCAGTACAACAAGTAGCAGTCTAGGAGACCAGCTTCGGCCTTCGGGTGTTTTGGTTGTGTATGGGCACTCCTTTGGGCATATAATAACCTTATGATGACATGGGCTCACAGCGACAAACAACAGCACATCACCATCCATTTGCTCTGAGTGAACTGCTTTAACTCAGGGCAGGCCGCTACAAAGTTTTAGAGATAACTCAGCTGGTGGTTGGAAGGCTTGCTATTCTTGATATATTTATAAGGCTCGAATAATGTGGATTTTCAAGAGTTTGGCTTATTAGCCTAGTTTGACGTTAAATTGCTTGCTACAGTTATAGTAGGCAGAATTCCAATTTAACATGAAGGCCATGGATTCAACTAGTGGAAGCCAGTTGGTCTTTTCTTTGTTATCAATAGATTTTGGAACTTGTCCACAGAAAGAAGAGGACTTGGATGTTTAGCTTGGTTATTTCTCAGTCGCCATGAATGCAGACACAATGGTTCATCCTAGCGGAATTTCTTCAGAGAGTTGTACTTCTCCCAGCATTCCATTACTTGTTTATTTTGCATCTTGTGCAGAAATCTAATAGCGAAGAAAGGCTTTGCCCGATAGGGGTTCAAGGACCCTTTGGGGAATTGGTTTCAACTTTGAGGATGGGAATTGTTGGCTTGTGAATATACACTATTCTGCCAGAATTATCATATTGTTAGGTGGGATTCCAAGGTTAGAGCTAAATATGGAATGGTAGGCTTGTGAATATGCGCTCCTCCACCAACATTACCATATTAGGTGGGTTTCCAATGTGACAAGGGTGGCAATTGGCTGGGGTCAGATAAGAACATGTAGGACCGGATGCAAGGTGGATTGATAATTTGTCAACCAAAACTTGATCTATTTATTAATTAAATCAAAAATCTAAATCCAACCCTATCCATTTTATTAAATAGTTACTCCAATCTAACGTACAACGGATTGAATCAAGTTAAATAAATTAAAAAAATTAAGAATGGCCATCTCTAATTGGAGCCCTCGATTTCTGCAGTGGGATCGGCCATGTTATATGGGCTTTTAATGTTATTGTAGGGAGTATATCCATGAGACTAAAATCTTGATAATGTTTAGGCTTACCAACCTTTCCTTGCTGGCTCTGCAATGCTAGCAAAATGCAACTTTTTGGTGATGCTGGTGCTTAGGAGAAATTTTCACTTTTAGCTATAAAAAATATGTAATTTAACAATGAAAATTTTGTAACTGACAGAATCAGCTTCTAATCCATTGTTAATCAGCGATCGATTTGCAATGAAATATTTAATTCTATTATTAATTTAAAAAAAATAAATTTATAAGAGACTTGCAACAAATTAGATACGAAAATTTTATAATAAAATAAAAATAAATATAAAAATAATTATTAAATTTTGTAAGAGATCCCACGTATCATTGATTACGGAATTGCAACAAATTAACAATAGAATATTACAACAAATTTACAGTGAACTCAATTTTTGTTGCTACTGGTTGGTTAAAAAAATTATAATTTTTTTTGATTAACTTACAATAAATTTACAATTAAAATTATTTTGTTACTAATTTAAAAATAAAAAAATTTATAATAATATTATTTTTATTATTTATTTAAAAATAAAAAAAATTTACTGTGAAGCAGCTGTAACAGAATTGCAATGAAGTTTCAGTCTATTATTAATTTTAAAAAAAATAAAAATTCCTAACTCCCTGTTAGCCTGAGTTTCCCTCCCTCTCCCTCTCCTCTCCCTCTCTCTCTCAAGTGAGCCGCTCTTAGCCTCCTCACAAAAAAGCCCTAAATCTCCTCTCCCGCTCCTCCCGCTGCTCCGTGCGACAGCCCGGCCCCCGTGGGAGACCCTGGCAGCCCCTGCACCCTTCGTCCAACGTTGCTCCGTGCGACCACCCCCAGCCGCTCCGCTGCTCGCAACCCACCCCTCCCCCGTGAAACCCCGGCAGCCCCTGCACTCCTCACCCAACGCTGCTCCGCGTGACCACCACCCCCCCCCCCGCCGCCGCCCTGGTGCTTGCAACCTAGCCCTCCCTTATGCGACCCCGGCGGCCCATGCACCCTCACCGATGCTGCTCCATGCGACCCCCCTCCCCTCCCCCCAGGCCCCACCGCCTGCACCCCTCGGCCCCGGCGGTGCCCTGCACCCAGGCACCCCTCCTCCCGACGGGGTAAACCCACGCCGGCCCCCGCACCCCTCCGGCCTCCCGCCCTCTCTCTCTCTACCCCTCACACTCTTGCTCTTGCTCGGCGGCTGGTGGGCAGCCAGACCTCCTCCCCCGGTCCCTCTTCGGCCACTCCAAGCCTCCCACCAGATCGAAGCTCCTGAGGATGGAAAAAGCAAAGGAAAAGAGGGGAAAATAGAGGAAAAAATCAATAAAAAAAAAAAAAGGAAATACGAGAAATTAAACAGGTACGAATGATCTTTTTTTTTTTTCCCCTTTTCAATTCTTATTCCTTTCATTTCATTCTTTTTTTTCGAGATCTGTGGGGAAGGAGAGCACTTGAGGGAGATCAGAGGTTCTTTAGGTTCCGGTTGGGGTTGTTTCTCTGAGTTGTGGCGGTGTGAGTTGATTTCGGTTAGGAAAGGAGAGAGCAGCGGAGCGGTTCATAGTTTCCAGTTTGGGTTTTTTCTCAAGCGTATGGATTTTGTGTGAGTTGTGGCGGTGTGAGTTGGTCCCTTGAGGTTTTGAGAGCTTAGTCTTGGTGGAAGTATGATATTTTGTCAGGTTTGGAGATGCAGGATGGGGCCGCCGGCAGTGGCGGCACGGCAGCGGTGGGACGGGGTTAGACATGGGGAAAAGAGAGAGAGAGCAACATTCATATATTTCTAAAAAATTGCATGCTTATAACTTGTTCCTGTATAGTTTTATTGCTATCTATATTTAAGATATTAGTAGTTTAATATAAATTTGATATTTATTAATGCATAATGATAGTTGAACATAATGAATTGAAGTTGGATGAGCCATAGGATCTATAGTAGAAGAGTGATACAAGAATTTAAGAATGGGGTTGATAAGTTCATTGCAATTGCAACATCAAATCTATTAACTATAGAAGGAGATAAAATTTTATGCTCATGCGCAATATGTAAGAATAAAAAACTTTTGTTCCCCGATTTAGTGACGGTGCACTTTTATAAGAAAGGTTTTGCGCAAGGCTATCAAAATTGGATGCTTCATGAGAAATCTTTTTGGAGGTTTGATGACCCTCATCCTGTAAGTGCTGAGGGGGGAGGGATAGATCTTAAAAATCCTTATATGGATATGGTAATGGATGGCACAAGGTGGGCCATGTGATCTATGATGCTATGAATGACTTTGATGAAATTCCAAATCCATCAGCTGTAAGGTTTTATGAATTGTTTAGAGATGCTAATGAGCCATTGTGGGAGGGGTGCAAAGTGCATACTAGGTTATCAGTCATAATACAATTGTTGAATCTCAAATTGAAGTTCAATATGAGCGAGGCATGTTATGACCGTATGCTCATAATAATTAAGAGCATGCTACCTGAAGATGAAAAGTTATCAGATAATTTTTATCGATTGAAAAAAATGGTTATGGAATTGGGATTAAGCTATAAGAAGATAGATGTTTACCTGAATGATTGTATGTTATACTACAAAGATGATGAGGGAAAGAGAGTGTTCCGTATGTGGTCAGCTTCGATTCAAGCCTGATATAGAGAACAATACAAAGCAATCTAATGTACCTATAAGGTATTACGCTAACTCCTAGGCTCCAATGATTATATATGTCGAAAAAATCTGCTAGGCATATGCGATGGCATAAAGAAGGTGTCCATCGTGACCCGATCGTGGTCTCACATCTGACAGATGGAGAGGCATGAAAATAATTTGACTTGGTGCATCCAAACTTTGCTAGTGAGTATCGGAATGTTAGACTATAGCTATGTACCGATGGATTTACACTATTTGTCAACAATTCTGTACCTTATTCATGTTAGCCTATTTTTGTAACACCGTATAACTTGCTGGAGATGTGCATAGATAAAAGTAATATATTCTTAACTCTTATTATTCCTGGTTTGACTTCACCTGGCCAAAGTATAGATGTTTTTCTTAGGCCATTGATTGATGAATTGCAAAATTTATGGAGTGAGGGTGTATGTACATTTGATACTTTTCAGAAACAAAACTTTAATATGAGGGCTGCCCTTTTATAGATAATCAATGATTTTCCTGCCCATGGGATATTGTCAGGGTGGAGCACACATGATAAACTTGCGTGTGTTAGGAAATGTATCCTAAAGCCAATCGTTTGGATGATTGTGCTCTTTGTAATTGTATATGAATTATGAATTAATAAAAATCATTTGATATTTTTCATTACAAGATGTACATCTTTCTTATATGAACTCATGTGTTGTGATGAAATCCTTAGAACTATATGAAAATCGATAAAGAAGGATTTATCAAATAGTTCTTAAACATATTTGTAATCAAATGATACGTCATTAAAGGATGATGATGTTTATCAAGTATAGATCATTCTGTGCCATATAGGTTGGTTATCCTCATAACTAAGGAATGTGAAGATACTGATATGGAATACAGATGAGATGTAGGGGTACATCGTCACTGAACAAGTGACTCACTTACGAAGTGCTCTACTGTCAAAAGCAGCTCGCGAAGCATATGGACGTAAATGTCCCTCATATCTGAGATCACCATAGTGACTTACAAGCAACTCACTGTGCTTTGGTACCGGACTACCTGCAATTCTAATGCAGTGACGGAAGGCTACTAGGTACAGTCAAGTACTTGCAAAGTCTATGTATGGATCAAGATGGGATTGATCTCTTTGGATTATAAAAGATAATGCATCACTGTATTTCAATTTAGTAATCCTGAGCTCGGATAATCCATATGATAGATGTGAAAGGTTGAAATACAATGTGGATAACTCATTCAGGATTGACAGTTAAATCCTAAGTCACTCTCAAGTATTCGTGGTTAAAGAGATGAATTATGCGATAACCATATGCGTAGTTTCTTCAATATTGCTTTGCATATATTCAACCTATCCAAACATTGGGAACCATTGCTAGATGGTAATTTCGATTAGTACAAGAAGTTGTTCTTGTACTACCGACTTAATGTTCGAACCTATGGAGTCACGCACAAAGTCAAGCAATGTAGGAAAGAATTGACCTAAATCTATGAGTTCAATTTAGAAGTACGTGACTTGATTGAACGAATAGATTAGCTTGATTAAGACTTAAATTAAGGATCATACAGGATCAAACAAGTTGACTATGTCTAGCTAGCATTGGACATGAGGTTCAGATTTAATTTCGATGATGATAATGATCTGATCAATGATCCAAGAGATTTATGAGAGAATCACTTTATGTCCTAATTAATTTCATATTAGATCTGATTTAATTAAGGATTAATTGAATTAAAAATTCAAGTTAGATTTAGTCTAGAATTCTAATTAGATTAGGATTGACTGGTTTTTCGAATCTGGTTCGAATCGGATTCAATTTGAGTCAAATCTGAGCTCATTTAGTTAAGAACCAAAGAGTCTCAATTACCAGAGACTGTCTCTCATAAGGTGGCCGACCAGAAGGGAAGGAGCGCTGATTTTATTCCACCCATAAGATGTGCGTGCGTGAGCTTTGCGTGAAGAGGTTGGCGCTCTCCTTCTTTCATCCGATTTCCTTTTTGAATTAGGTTAGGACACCTAACCAACCTAGGACATTGATCATAAGTGGAACACCTTATCTATAAAAGGGGAGACCTTATTACATAGTAAAGGTGAGGTTGTTTTTATGTGACAAAACAAAATAAAACACCGTGAGATAGAGTGGGGCGGGTAAGGCATGTGCGACACAAAAAGAAAGAAAGTGTTTCTTCTTTTCTGACCATGAAGTTTCTCTTGGGCGCTCACCTTTGGATGTCCATCTTCTTGGCATGAGGAGTCACGTCCAAGATCATATCTCTCCTTTCCCTTGCTTTCAGATCTCGTGAGGCATCGGATTCGAGTTTTATTTGAGAATTTTGATCTCTATTTCACGGCATATCAAGTAACAAAATTTATGTTAGCTTATTATAGAAATTTTTTTCAAAACACACCTTGGCGATTCGATTAGATCGGATACTTTCCCTTCAAATGGTATCAGAGGAGGATTGATAAATGCTATGCATAGTTAATCTTTCTGATATTTTCATATGAGATATATTATCAGATTTTTATATAGGATATTACATCTAATTTAGATCTGTTAATTAAAAATTATGTGATCTGATTTTGATCAGATTTCAAGATCTAATCAACGGTTGATAATGGTTAGTTATAAATCTGCTAAACATAATTTTCTTGATGCAGATTTTTGCTGAAATAATAATCAAATTAAAATCTATTTAAAATCTATTTTAATAAAATTTTTATGGTGTTATTTTTAATATTTTCAAAACCAGATCGGACATCAGATCGAAATAAAAAAAAGGGTCAGGGGTCAATCGATTGGCTCGATCAATTGACCCGTGACATCAGCATGACATAATTATGATGTAATAAATATATTTTATTCTTTAAAAATATAAAAAATCTCTAAAAAATAGACTAATAATTTGACAAAATCATGCATGATGCATAACTAAAATTTTCACCTATTCTTAATTTTGAAAAAATACTTAAAAATTTAGAAATCAACATTTCTTCATAAACTTCAACAAAAAGAAGCACCATAAAAGATAGCAATAAACATTCTATACGAGAAACAACACAAACAAAGTTCTACACAAAAAATAGCACAAACAAAAGAACATACAAATCTGTTCAATGAGATTGTTTCACAATCAAATTTAACATAATGTTTCTAGTTATCTCTCAATCCATATTTGATCATATATCATCATTGTCTTCACCACGATCACTATTATCTCCCCTACTAGAGTATGCTACATCAACACCTTCATCCAACAATATCATATTATCATCATCTTCTTTGTCTATAACAAAAAAAAAAAGAACTCATCATAAGATGTTTCAAATAAAAGCTTAGATATATACCCAAACGAGTTTTAAAAAAATAAATATTTTTACACTTACCTTTGGGAGCATTGAATTTGATTCTTCATTAGTTTTTGGTAGCTCTTCTTCTAGGATGTATTCTAACTCATCATAGTCAAGCTCTCCTTCGAGATCCTCTTCCACAATTCAAAATTTTGTTTTGTCAATTGATTCATAATCAATTAGATCATAAGGCCTCTTATCCATTTTAAGCCTACACATTAAAATATCAAAAATATTTTAAAAAAAATCTCATTTGCAAGTCTTGTAAACATATAGCCCAATCATAATATCACATTTAAAATGTAAAAGGAAGCAATAAAATATTTTTAATACCTGTTTTGTAAACGCAAGTTATAATGAACATACACTAGGTCATTAAACTTTTGATGCTCTAATCTATTTCTCTTTTTGGTATGAATACATTCAAACACACTCCAATTGCGTTCGCATCCCGAGGAAGCCATTCGACTAAGGAGTTTAATTGCAAGCTTTTGCAAATTAGGAGCATCACTACCAAACATCCTCCACCATTCATCTACATAAATTTCATACATTGCATTAGAAATTTTATTGTAAAGTATAAATAAGTATATAAGTTATAAACTTGTAAATTTGTATTTCTTACTGGGTCGAATGGTTTTGCAAGATATGATAGCGATCGATCGTCCAAAATTTTTTAGACATTCTTTAAACAGTCTTTTCTCATCTAACAATTTGGTTTTACTCTCTGTTGCTTTAGTCTCGATAACATCAAGTAGTCCTGACATAATTTCTGATTTCTGACAAAAGTTATTTTGATCATATTGAAAAGTCGGGTTCAACTAATATGTAGCAGCATAGATACTTTGATGCAACATCTTATCCCAACGATTATTTATGATATCTGTGTATGGCTTATATGATCTCTTCTTGCCTTTAAACAATTTCTTAATGCCTTTGCGTGCCCTGTACATGCCTTCATACACATCCCAATGCTGGTTTTTCATCAGAATCATAAATATGCAATAAACGTATCAATGGTGCCATGATCCTCACAATGATTAAGCAATTATTCCAAAACATCTCATCTAGAATGATATGTTTCACTTCCTTTGCTTCCGGTAATTTCAAAAACTTCTTATAATCAGAACTAGTAACCAAAGCTTGCAAGTCTTCCTTATGGTCATGTAAGCTCCTCAATGCAATAAAAGTGGTGGCAAAATGAGTTGGCCCAGGGCAAATTATCTCTCTCCAATTTGGCCTCTTTCTTAACCAATTCAATGTATGTTTATGATTATAGATAAAAGTAGTTATCCTTGATGCAAGGACAGCAACACTTTACACATGAGATAATTCTCCAACATCTTTCACGATCAAATTAAGACAATGTGCTGCACATGGTGACCAACTAATATTTGGATATCTCTTAGAAAGTTCTATTCCAGCTTTTTTATAATTGGATGCATTGTCTGTCACTAAGTGAACTACATTACTAGCACCAATCATTTCAATAATCTCAGCAAACAAGTTGCATAATGTTTTATAATCTGATATCATATCTAATGTATCAACTGATTTAATGAATGATATTTCCTTAGCGGAATATACTAAAAAATTTATTAATGGCCTCTATCTAGTATCTGTCCATCCATCACCCATAATAGTGCAACCACAATCAACCCATGTACTTCTATAAGAATCAATAATTAATTGTATATCTTTCTTGGCATCTCTTAATAAATTGACATGCAAAGCATGATAGAAGGACCAGTATATTCATGATCTATAGATGCTATTTTACCAACTGTAATTTAAAAAAAAAGAGAATTTACCGCATTCATTGGGATGCAAGCATGATAGAACCAATGAGCAATGGACAAATCAGTGTCATGCCATCTCTCTGGACTTTGCAAGCAAACTTTGATAGTTGGTTGAGAAGGATCACGAACATCCAATTTGAAATAATTTTGAATATCATAATTAGCCTTTCTTTTTTTTTTTGGAGGATTGTCCATCACCACCTTTAGCATTTCCTTTAATAGGCAAACAGGGACTTTCTTGCATTTCATCACCTTCAAAATTATGCATACTTTGACCATATAGATTTCTCTCATTAAAGATACCTCGCTTCTCTTGTGCTTTATCAATATTCTCTTGCAGGGATTATGCTACTAAATTCTGGACATCCAAAGAAACTTTTGAACATTTTCCAACTTGACCGTTTACCCCAGTAAGATGTTGCTTCATTCGATTAAGGCCTCCACCAGCAAGTGGCTTGTGACAAAAATCACAAATGAGTATCTTCTTTTCTTGATCATTTCGTACCTCAGTAATATATTTTCATGCTATATCTTTCTTTTGTCAAATTCTTTGTGTTGATTGTGCTTGTGCATCAGATGGAGTTGAGGTGAATCTGTAGCTTCCATTTGCTGCAATAAAATAAAGAATCAATAATTATATTATACGTAGCTTCTGTAATAAAATAAATAAGAACTAATTTAATATTGTAAAATAACAACAGGTGGTCGGTAGTTCCTTCATTGTACATTACTCTTTATTATTAATTTAATATAGCTGTTAGATTTGTAGGAGAGATAGAGCTTGGCGAGAGCGGTTTGGAGGCTTTCATTTTTGGACTTGGTCCCTATTTCTAAGAATTGTGGAGTGGTCTTGGAGACAAGGCGCCGGCGCTGGCTCCTATAGCACCGGAAGATGAGAACGGATTGGGATAGATAAAGATCTTGGCCATCTTAATTGATATCAAAAATAACATTTCTAAATGGTGATTTAGAAGAAAAAATCTATATTAATCAACTTGAAGGTTATGTTATTAAAGATAAGAGGAAAAGTACGTAAATTGAACAAATCTCTATATAGATTGAAATAAGCACCAAGACAATGGTATAAAAAGCTCAAAATAGAAATTAAGAAATTTGGATTTAAAAGTAGCAAGGTAGAAAGTTGTGTCTTTACTAAAGAAACAAAAAATTTCAAAGTATTAATTACTCTTTATATGGATGACTTGCTCATATTTGGTTCTAGTATGGAATGCATAAATGAAACAAAATATTTTTTTACACAATTATTTGATATCAAGGACTTAGGTCTAATAGATATTATCTTAGCTGTTAAGGTAATTAAAAGAGATGGGGAATATATTTTAACCTAATCTCGTTATATTGAAAATTTATTAAGAAAGTTTAATTTCTTTGATTGCAAGCCTTCCAAAACACCTATAAATCCAAATCATAAATTGGTTCCTAACAAAAGAACACCTATAAATCAAGAAGAGTATGCAAAAATAATTGGAAGCTTAATGTATGCAATGAATTATATGAGACTAGATATTGCATGTGCTGTTGGTATGTTGAGTAGATTTACTAGTAACCAAAGTCATGGTCACTGGAAAGAAGTTAGCAGAGTTATGAGATATTTTAAGCATACTTTGCATTATGGTTTGCATTATAAGTGTAGGTTTCCTTTTTCACAATGCTATAGCGATGCTAGTTGGGCTTCAGATAAAATAAATTCTAGATCAACTAGTGGCTGGTTATTTACTATTGGTGGTGCTATTATTGCTTGGTCATCTAAAAAATAATTTTATGTTGCATTATCTTCAATGAAATTTGAATATATTGCTATGCCTGAAACTAGTAAAATGATATTATGGATGAAGCAATTTTTGAAATGCATTCTTTTCATTAAAATTCCGAAAAGTTCTATTACCATGTACTGTGACAACTAAACTGCAATATACAATATCAAGAATAACAGAACTAGTAATAGTAAGTATATTGCTATGAGATACAATCATATTAGGAGACTTATGAAGAAAGATAAGATGGTACTTGAATATCTTTCTATCGATCAAATACTAGCTGACCCCCTTACAAAACCTTTATCCGATGATAAAATTACTAAAATCATGAGAGGCATGGAACTATTATCAGTTTAAAGTGATAGACTTAATCATAGCCTATTCTAAAAGGTGATGTCAGTTTAGAATTCTACTCAATAACCGAAGAATCATTGCTTAGACGTCAAAGGAAATTTAGTTAAGTTACTATCTATAAAATGTCAACTCAAAGATTGCATTTTCAGTGCATTTATATCTTTGAAATAGTAAGGGTATAAAACTGTAGGAACCAGATCTAGGGTTTCAGGGTTAGATCTTGAAAAAGAGGGTTAGATCTTGAAACTTTTTCAAGATCATACAGCGGAAGACTAAAATAAATCAAAATTTATTTTCTAAGATCAGAAAATCTCTAGATCTAAGATCCTATTACATGATTATTACATGGCATTAAATCAAAAATTAAAATATATAAATATAGCATGAACTACATGTTGATCATATCAACATGTTTCTATACTACATCTAATGTATGTATTAAACAATAGATCAGATCTATTACCTTGCAAGTTAGACATTCTAACCTTGTTGATCTGGGCTTGAGGATGATGTTGCAAGCCGCACACGCGTCCGGCCTCTAGGAGTCGTCCACACGAGCCCACGAATCTCGATCAGAAGTCCTGCTTCAGGAAATCAGCACAGTATGCTAGTACTGCGCTGATCCTTTTTTGATGGTTGATCAGGTGCCTCCTTCTTCTTGATTTGGACTCTTCCAAAGATGGAAAGTAAAAGGAGGAGTTTCAGATCTGAGACACTCTCAGGAAACTCAAGATGGAGGGAGGAAAGATATGAAAACAAAAACCCAAGAAGAAGACCCTCTTCTTCTTCACGTTTTTCTCTCTAGACACCCAAACTTGCGTCTTTTATATCTCCACGATCCAAAGGTATTTCTCTCTGATTTTTGGATGGCACAAAGGTCTCTCAAATCTCTAATTTTTCCTAAAATTTCACGAAGAAACTCATCTTATATAGAGAGATATGATAGAGTCCTTGTCTAGGTCAAACACCTAGTCAAGGCTTATCCAAACATGACAAGTTAAGGGACGCCCAACTCTTGAGCACCTCCTTCATATTTTCGTGTATGGATCAACAAAAAAGGGTGCACAATGTATACCCTAAAAGTCATGAAAATTTCAAAAAAAAATTGGATAAATTCGGTGCAAAATTGAAAGAGTTTTGGATTTCTAAAACTCTATCTCATAGAATTCGAAATCCAAACTTATTCCTTTTAGATTTGATCCAAACCACCTTCCATGTAAGAAAGAAGAGAGGAGACCTTTTGTGAACGTGGGAGAGATCTGAGAGAGGACTTTTGTCGCACAAAATAAGTGGAGATTGGCGTTGAATAAGAGAGAGGGCGTGGAGAAGGCTTATGTGGCGCAAGGTGGAATCCTAGTCTTACTAGGATTCTGTCTTATGACTTGTTTTAATTTGGTTTCCCAAACCAAATCAAATCAAAATTAGATCAACCCAATTAAAATAGGTCTTAACCCAATTAAGAACCTAATTTAATCAGATTAAATTAGATTTAAATCTGATTTAATTTTCTAATCAAATTAGAAATTAGATTGACCCAAGTCCTAGTTGAACTATGACTAGTTTTTCCTTGCACTTGGCTTATCCAATAAACCAATTGGACTTGATCCAATCAAGCCCAAACTAAATCTAATTAAATCATATTTAATTAGACTTAATCTCAGCCCATTGGCTTAATCAAATTAAGCCAATTAGCAATCGAATTGCTAATCGATCCTCCTGCAATACTTGTACTGGGTTAAATGTCAATCGTATTGATCATTTAACCCTAGAACGATTCTTAATCGTTGATCAACCATCCGATCGGATCATGAACTCTAATGTGTGTGACCTCATAGGTCTGAACCTAAGCCGGTAGCATAGAAATAAATTCCTATACCAATCGAAGTGACCATCTAGCAATGGTACCCGACGATCGGATAGGTCGAATGTGTAGAACAACATCCTTAGAACCCATGCGGATATAGTTTTCATATAATTCATCCCCTTGACCAAAATGATCATAGGACACCCCAGAGTTTAACTGTCAACTCTGATCAGGTTGTCCACATTGTATTTCAAAATATCAAATCCATCTAATGGATTACCCTGGCCAAGGTTTTGCTAAATTGAAATACAGCGACTCATTCTTCTCCAACTCTTGCAGTGGTCAATCCCATCTCGATCACACTCTGACTTCGCAAGTACTTGACTGTGCCCAGAAGCCTTCCGTCCCTGAATTAGAAATTCAGTTAGTCTAGTACCAAAGCACAGTGAGTTGCTTGCAAGTCACTGAGGCCATCTCAGGTCTAAGGGACACTTATACCTATATCCCATCAGAGACATTCTCGACAGCAGAATGCTCTGGAGTTGGTCACGTTCAATGACGATGTACCCTTACATCTCACCTGTATGCCATACCAGTGTCTCCACACTCTTTGGTTAAGAGGATAACCAACCCATATGGCCTACAGCGACCTATGCTCGATAGAAGCTGTCGTCCTTATTAACAGCCTATCATTTGGTCGTGAACAGTTTTAAGGACTAATCGATAAATCCTCTCTTTATCGAATCTAAATAGTCCTAAGGACTTCATCATAACAACGGAGTTCATTAGAAGATGAAAGCTTATGATGAAAATACCAAATATATTTTATTTATTAACAAATCAATTACAATACTTGGTTGCTCAACCGTTAACAGCTTGACGATTGGCTTTTTGGGACACATTTCCCAACAAAAACTATATAAATTTCCATGTCTATATGAATGCATTGTGATATCCACGATAAATTAAATAGGTTGGATGATATCCTTAACAACTTATAGCTTATGTGGGGTGAATGATAAGGTTGTTGACACCCTTGATGAGTTTTGCCTTTGCAAGCAAGGAGATTAGGGCCATTTCTAAAGGGTTAGCAATAAAACCCTAGTAGACTTGCTAAATTGGGATAAGGTGTATGGCCCAGAATGCGCTACCTTAATAACAAGAACCCCACGTATAGTGTGAATATTAGTAATAAATTTTGACTAATTAAGATCAAAATTTAATTCTCTTAGTTTTTCAATTTTTATAATTTTTTATTTAAACCTTAGATTCAAGGGTAATCCACCTAAGGCCTGTACTATACTAAACCCAAATTTGCTTTTCTTTATCTTTTGATATTAGTGATGTTATTATTAGAAAATAAGTGAGGAATTGTCATGCAATTCATATATTTTCAAATAATAAAAATTTTTAAATAGATAAACTCTGTTAAGTATTTTATTTTTGATAAAATATGTGTTATCTAAAGTTTTAATTTTTTTAAAAAACTCTTGGGTAGTTATTAGCAGTTTGGAAACTTTACAATATTTAAAAAATTCCATAGAGTTGCACTTTTTCTGAAAATGACCGTATGCAACATTCAGATTCTATAGGTTGCATTGCTTTTGAAGTTTTGCAATATTTGGGCTCTTATAAATCTACGAAACATCTAAAACTAAAATAAACTTACTTTTTTATTCAGACTTTCTATTCTATATTTTCTTAAAATTCTCTTTTTTTTAATTAAAGGTGATTAAAAAGTACAATCTTACACCATCTTTGTGTTGGATATTGTATCCTAGGGATAGGATTTCCAAGAGTCTTTTTGCACCTAAAGAGGGAAAACCATTATCTTTAAAAAAGCTTCCTAGAAGTGCCTTATCCGACCAAGTTTTTTTTCTTCCATCATATTTCTTTCTATATCTTCAACCCAGTACAACAAGTAGCGGTCTAGGAGACAAGCTTCGGCCTTCGGGTGTTTTGGTTTTGTGTATGGGCACTCCTTTGGGCATATAATAACCTTATGATGACATGGGCTCACAGCGACAACAACAGCACATCACCATCCATTTGCTCTCAGTGAACTGCTTTAACTCAGGGCAGGCCGCTACAAAGTTTTCGAGATAACTCAGCTGGTGGTTGGAAGGCTTGCTATTCTTGATATATTTATAAGGCTCGAATAATGTGGGTTTTCAAGAGTTTGGCTTGTTAGCCTAGTTTGACATTAAATTGCTTGCTACAGTTATAGTAGGCAGAATTCCAATTTAACATGAAGGCCATGGATTCAACTGGTGGAAGCCAGTTGGTCTTTTCTTTGTTATCAATAGATTTTGGAACTTGTCCACAGAAAGAAGAGGACTTGGATGTTTAGCTTGGTTATTTCTCAGTCACCATGAATGCAGACACAATGGTTCATCCTAGCGGAATTTCTTCAGAGAGTTGTACTTCTCCCAGCATTCCATTGCTTGTATATTTTGCATCTTGAGCAGAAATCTAATAGAGAAGAAAGGCTTTGCCCGATTGGGGTTCAAGGACCCTTTGGGGAATTGGTTTCAACTTTGAGGATGGGAATTGTTGGCTTGTGAATATACATTATTCTGCCAGAATTATCATATTGTTAGGTGGGATTCCAAGGTTAGAGGTAAATATGGAATGGTAGGCTTGTGAATATGCGCTAGTCCACCAACATTACCATATTAGGTGGGTTTCCAATGTTACAAGGGTGGCAATTGGGTGGGGCCAGATAAGAACATGTAGGACCGGACACAAGGTGGATTGATAATTTGTCAACCAAAACTTGATCTATTTATTAATTAAGTCAAAAATCTAAATTCAATCCTGCCCATTTTATTAAATAGTTACTCCAACCAGATGTACAACAGATTGAATCAAGTTAAACAAATTAAAAAAATTAAGAATGGCCATCTCTAATTGGAGCCCTCGATTTCTGCAGTGGGATCGGCCATGTTATATGGGCTTTTAATGTTGTTGTAGGGAGTAAATCTATGCAATTGAAATCATGGTGATGTTTAGGCTTACCGACCTTTCCTTGCTGGCTCTGCAATGCTAGCAAAATGCAACTTTTTGGTGTTGCTCGCGCTTAGGAGAAATTTTCACTTTTAGTTATAAGAAATATATAATTTAACAATAAAAATTTTGCAACAGATAAAATCAGCTTCTAATCCATTGTTAATCGGCGACCGATTTACAATGAAATACTTAATTTTATTATTAATTTTAAAAAAATAAATTTACAACAGATTTGCAACAGATTAGATACGAAAATCTTGAAATAAAATAAAAATAAACATAAAAATAATTGTTAAATTTTATAAAAAGTTCTACATATCATTGGTAACAGAATCGTAACAAATTAATAATAAAATATTACAATAGATTCCCAACGAACTCAATTTTTGTTGCTACTAGTTGATTAAAGAAATTATAATTTTTTTTAATTAGCTTATAATAACTTTATAATCAAAATTATTTTGTTACTAATTTAAGAATAAAAAAATTTGTAACGGCACGGTATCATTTTTATTGCTTATCTAGAAATAAAAGAATTCACTATAAAGGAGTTTTGTAACTGAATTGCAATGGAATTCCAGTCCATTGCTAATTTTTAAAAAAATAAAAATTCCTAACTCCCTATTAGCCCGTTTCCCTACCTTTCCCTCTCCTCTCCCTCTTTCAACTGAACCGCTCTTAGCCTCCTCACAAAAAAGCCCTAATATCTCCTCTCCCGCTCCTCCCGCTTCTCCGTGCGACAGCCCGCCCCCCCCCGGGAGACCCTGGCAGCCCCTGCACCCCTCGCCCAATGTTGCTCCGTGCAACCGCCCCCAGCCGCTCCGCTGCTCGCAACCCACCCTCCCCCGTGAAACCCCGGCAGCCCCTGCACTCCGCACCCAACGCTGCTCCGCGTGACACCCCCCCCCCGCCGCCGCCCTGGTGCTTGCAACCTAGCCCTCCCTCATGCGACCCCGGCGGCCCATGCACCCTCACCGATGCTGCTCCATGCGACCCCCCTTCCCTCCCCCCCGGCCCCACCGCCTGCACCCCTCGGCCCCGGCGGTGCCCTGCACCCAGGCACCCCTCCTCCCGACGGGGTAAACCCACGCCGCCCCCCGCACCCCTCCGGCCTCCCGCCCTCTCTCTCTCTACCCCTCACACTCTTGCTCTTGATCGGCGGCTGGTGGGCAGCCAGACCTCCCCCCCCGTCCCTCCTCGGCCACTCCAAGCCTCCCACCAGGTCGAAGCTCCTCAGTATAGAAAAAGCAAAGGAAAAGAGGGGAAAATAGAGGAAAAAATCAACAAAAAAAAAAAAAAAGGAAATACGAGAAATTAAACAGGTATGAATGATTTTTTTTTTTTTCAATTCTTATTCCTTTAATTTCATTCATCTTTTTCGGGATCTGTGGGGAAGGAGAGCATCTGAGGGAGATTTGTAGCGGTGTGAGTTGATTTCGGTTAGGAAAGGAGTGCAGCGGATGGGTTCATAGTTTCCGGTTTGGGTTTTTTCTCAAGCATATGGGATTTTGTGTGAGTTGTGACGGTGTGAGTTGGTCCCTTAGAGTTTTGAGAGCTTAGTCTTGGTGGAAGTATGATATTTTGTAAGGTTTAGGGATGACGGGATGAGGCCGCCGGCAGTGGCGGCACGGCAGCGGTGGGGCGGGGACAGAGATGGGAGAATGAGAGAGAGCAACATTTATATATTTTTAAAAAATTGTATGCTTATAGTTTAATTTATATTTATTTTTATATAATTTTATTATTATCTATATTGATAGTTTAATATGAATTTGATATTTATTAATGTATAATGATAATTGAACATAATGGATTAAAGTTGGATAAGCTATAGGATCTATAGTAGAAGGATGACACAAGAATTTAAGGATAGGGTTGTTGAGTTCGTTGCAGTTGCAACATCAAATCTATTGATTATGGAAGGAGATAAAATTCTATGCTCATGCGTGATATGTAAGAATAAAAAATTTTTGATTCCCGATTTAGTGATGGTGCATCTTTACGAGAAAGGTTTTGTGCAAGGCTATCAAAATTGGATGCTTCATGAGAAATCTTTTTGGAGGTTTGATAACCCTCATCCTGTAAGTGTTGAGGGGGGAGGGATAGATCTTAAAAATCCTTATATGGACACGATTATGGATGGCACAAGGAGGGCCATGTGATCTATGATGCTATGAATAACTTTGATGAATCTCCAAATCCATCGGCTGTAAGGTTTTATGAATTGCTTAGAGATACTAATGAGCCATTATGGGAGGGGTGCAAAGTGCATACTAGGTTATCAATCATAACACAATTGTTGAATCTCAAATTGAAGTTCAATATGAGCGAGGCATGTTATGATCGTATGCTCATAATAATTAAGAGCATGCTACCTGAAGATGAAAAGTTATCAGAGAATTTTTTTCGATTGAAGAAAATGGTTATGGAGTTGGGATTAAGCTATAAGAAGTAGATGTTTACCTAAATGATTGTATGTTATACTACAAAGATGATGAGGGAAAGAGAGTGTTCCGTATGTGGTCAGCTTCAGTTCAAGCCTGATATAGAGGATAATACAAAGCAATCTAATGTACCTTATAAGGTATTGCATTAACTTCTAGGCTCCAATGATTATATATGTTGAAAAAATCTGCTAGGCATATACGATGGCATAAAGAAGGTGTCCGTCGTGACCCGATCGTAGTCTCACATCCGACAGATGGAGAGGCATGGAAACAATTTGACTTGGTACATCCAAACTTTGCTAGTGAGTATCGGAATGTTAGACTATAGCTATGTACTGATGGGCTTACACCATTTGTCAACAATTCTGTATTTTATTTATGTTGGCCTATTTTTGTAACATCGTATAACTTGCTGCCGGGGATGTGCATGGATAAAAGTAATATATTCTTAACTCTTATTATTCCTGGTCCGACTTCACCTGACCAAAGCATAGATGTTTTTCTTAGGCCATTGATTGATGAATTACAAAATTTATGGAGTGAAGGTGTATACACATTTGATACTTTTCAGAAACAAAATTTTAACATGAGGGCTGCCCTTTTATGGAATATCTATGATTTTTCTGCCTATGGGATGTTGTCAGAGTGGAGCACACATGATAAATTTGCGTGTGTTAGGAAATATATCCTAAAGCCAATCGTTTGGATGATTGTGCTCTTTGTAATTGTATATGAATTATGAATTAATAAAAATTATGTGATATTTTTCATCACAAGGTGTATATCTTTCTTATATGAACTCATGTGTTGTGATAAAATCTTTAGAACTATATAAAAATCGATAAAGAAAGATTTATCGAATAGTTCTCAAACATGTTCGCGATCAAATGATACGTCATTAAAGGACGATGATGTTTATTGAGTATAGACTATTCTGTGCCATATAGGTTAGTTGTCCTTATAACCAAAGAGTGTGAAAACACTGATATGGCATCTAAGTGAGATGTAAGAGTACATCGTCACTGAACAAGTGACTTACTTGTGGAGTGCTTTACTGTCAAGAGCAGCTCGCGAAGCGTATGGACATAAATATCCCTCATGCTTGAGATCACCATAGTGACTTACAAGCAATTCACTGTACTTTGGTGCCAGACTACCTACAATTCTAATGCAGTGATGGAAGGCTACTGGGTATAGTCAAGTACTTGCGAAGTCTATATGTAGATCAAGATAGGATTGACCTCTTTAGATTATAAAAAATAATGCATCACTGTATTTCAATTTAGTAATCCTGAGCTCAGATAATCCATATGATAGATGTGAAGGGTTGAAATACAATGTGGATGTCTCATTCAGAGTTGACAGTTAAACCCTAAGTCACCCTCGAGCATTCATGGTCAAAGAGATGAATTATGCAGTAACCATATGCGTAGATTCTTGAATATTGCCTTGCATATATTCAACCTATCCGAACATTGAAAACTATTGTTAGATGGTAATTTCGATTAGTACAAGAAGTTGTTCCTGTATTATCGACTTAGTATTCGAATCTATGAAGTCACGCACAAAGTCAAGCAACGTAGGAAAGAATTGACCTAAATCTATAAGTTTAATTTAAAAGTACGTCACTTGATTGAATGAATAGATTAGCTTGATTAAGAATTAAATTAAGGGTCATGCGGGATTAAACAAGTTGACTATGTCTAGCTAGCATGGGACATGAGGTTCAGATTTAATTTCGATGATGATAATGATCTAATCAATGATCCAAGAGATTTATGAGAGAATCAATTTATGTCCTAATTAATTTCGGATTAGATATGATTTAATTAAGGATTAATTGAGTTAAAAATCTAAGTTAGACTTGATCTAAAATTCTAATTAGATTAAGATTGACAGGCTCTTCGAATCTGATTTGAATCGAGTTCGAATCGGATCCAATTTGAGTCAAATCTGAGCCCATTTGGTTAAGAACCAAAGAGTCTCAATTACCAAGGACTCTCTCTCCTAAGGTGGCCAACCAGAAGGGAAGGAGTGCTGATTTTATTCCACCCATAAGATGTGCGTGCGTGAGCTTTGCATGAAGAGGTTGGTGCTCTCCTTCTTTCATCTGATTTCCTTTTTGAATTAGGTTAGGACACCTAACCAACCTAGGACATTGATCATAAGTGGAACACCTTATCTATAAAAGGGGAGACCTTATTTCACAGTAAAGATGAGGTTGTTTTTGTGCAACAAAACAAAATAAAATATCGTGAGATAGAGTGGGGCGGGTAAGGCATGTGCGACACAAAAAGAAAGAAAGTGTTTCTTCTTTTCTGACCATGGAGTTTCTCTTGGGCACTCACCTTTGGACGTCCATCTTCTTGGCATGAGGAGTCACATCCAAGATCATATCTCTCCTTTTCCTTGCTGCCTTAAGAAGATGCTACGTAAAGATCATCATCCCACTTTTTTGTAAAGCCTGACGTGCGTGTGAAATAGAGGGCCTGTACTTTCAGGCCTCGCGAGGCATCGGATTCAAGTTTTGTTTGAAAATTTTGATCTCTATTCCACTGCATATCAAGTAACATAAAATTTATGTTAGCTTATTATAGAAAAATTTTTCAAAACATACCTTGGCGATCCGATCAGATCGGATACTTTCTCTTCAAATGGTATTAGAGCAGGATCGATATATGCTATGCATAGTTAATTTTTCTGATATTTTTATATGAGATTTATGATCTGATTTTTATGTAGGATATTACATCTGATTTAGACCTGTTAATTAAAAATTATTTGATCTGATTTTGATTAGATTTCAAGACCTAATCAACGGTTGATAATGGTTAGTTATAAATCTGCTATAACAGAATTTTTTTGATACAGATTTTTACTGAAATAATAATCAAATTAAAATCTATTTTGAATCTATTTTAATAAATTTTTTATGGTATTATTTTTAATATTTTCAGAATCGGATCGGACATCAAATCAGAATAAAAAAAGGGTCAGGGGTTAACTGTGAACCGATTGGCCTGATCAATTGACCTGTGACATCAGCATGACATAATTATGATGTAATAAATATACTTTATTCTTTAAAAATATAAAAAATATTAAAAATAATAAAAAATTTCTAAAAAATAGACTAATAATTTGACAAAATCATGCATGATACATAACTAAAATTTTCATCTATTTTTAATTTTGAAAAAATACTTAAAAATTTAGAAATCAACATTTCTTCATAAACTTTAACAAAGAAGCACCATGAACGATAGCAATAAACATTTTATATAAGAAACAACACAAATAAAGTTCTACATAAAAAATAGCACAAACAAAAGAACATACAAATCTGTTCAATGAGATTGTTTCACAATCAAATTTAACATAATGTTTCTAGTCATCTCTCAATCCATATTTAATCATATATTATCATTGTCTTCACCACGATCACTATTATCTCTCCCACTAGAGTATGCTACATCAACACCTTCATCCAACAATATCATATCATCATCATCTTCTTTGTCTATAAAAAAAAAACTCATCATAAGATATTTCAAATAAAAGCTTAGATATATACCCAAATAAGTTTTAAAAAAATAAATATTTTTACACTTATCTTCTGGAGTATTAGAACTTGATTCTTCATTAGTTTTTGGTAGCTCTTCTTCTAGGATGCTTTCTAACTCATCATAGTCAAGCTCTCCTTCGGGATCTTCTTCCACAATCCAAAATTCAGTTTTGTCAATTGATTCATAATCAATTGGATCATAAGGCTTCTTATCCATTTTAAGCCTACACATTAAAATATCAAAAATATTTTAAAAAAATCTCATTTGCAAGTCTTGTAAACATATAGCCCAATCGTAATATCACATTTAAAATGTAAAAAGAAGCAATAAAATTATTTTTAATACCTGTTTTGTAAACGCAAGTTATAGTGAATATACACTAGGTCATTGAGCCTTTGATGCTCTAATCTATTTTTCTTTTTGGAATGAATACGTTCAAATACACTCCAATTGTGTTCGCATCTCGAAAAAGAAGCCGTTTGACTAAGGAGTTTAATTGCAAGCTTTTGTAAATTAGGAGCATCACCGCCAAACATCCTCTACCATTCATCTACATAAATTTCATACATTGCATTAGAAATTTTATTATAAAGTATAAATCAGTATATAAGTGATAAACTTGTAAATTTGTATTTCTTACCGGATCGAATGGTTTTGCAAGACATGATAGTGATCGATCGTCCAAAATTTTTTAGACATTCTTTAAATAGTCTTGTCTCATCCAATAATTTGATTTTACTCCCTGTTGCTTTGGTCTCAATAACATTAAGTAGCCCTGACATAATTTTCGATTTCTGACAAAAGTTATTTTGATCATATTGAAAAGCCAAGTTCAACCAATATGCAGTAGCATAGATACTTTGACACAACATCTTATCCCAACGATTGTTTATGATATCTGTGTATGGCTTATATGATCTCTTCTTGTCTTTAAACAATTCCTTAATACCTTTGTGTGCCCTGTTGTTGCTCCTAGATTGATTTTGATGATTACAAAACAGATTGAAGGGATACAAATATTTTTTATTTGAAAAAGTCTTTATGCTCTTCAGGGGTAAAATCATAATTTTATCAAAACTCTGATTTAATAGTATCATTTGGTAGAACAAAAGATTTATGATCTATTGGTGTAAATCTCATTGTTTTTGGACTTATATTTTTGAAGTTATGAATGTTTGAAGTCTATGAGTCGACTCATGGCACAATGAGCTGCTTGGCACGCTAAAATTTCTGTTGGCACGCTACTTTTTTGGCTTGGCACGGCTTGTGAGTCGACTCATGAGTCGACCCACAAGGCATGAGTCGACTCATGAGTCGACCTCTGCTAGTTTGGGCCAAAAATTTCAGAAACTTCATTTTCTGGCTGTTGCAACAGAGGTCGACTCATGAGTCGACCCCTGAAGATGAGTCGACTCATGAGTCGACCCCTGCGACGGGTTTTGTCAGCAACGGCTAGTTTTTAACCCGTTTTAGTTGCTTTTAATGCTCATTCAAAGTGCTCTAACGGCTCTTTTTCTGCCTAGAATGTTTTCCTTTGTTTCTTAAAGGTATAAATGGTTTCAAAAGGTGGAAAATAAGCAAGAGATTTGAAAGAGAAAAGCAAGACATTAAGAAGAGAAAGAAGAGCATTCAAGAGGGCATTCAAGAGCATTCAAAAGAGAGGGTTTCTCAAGCCAACTTTTCAACCTTAATCAAGAGCTCATTTAAAGCCTTCAAGAAGCCTTCAATCAAAGCTCACCAACTCCTCAAGCGTTCATTCAACTCTTCATTCACTTTGAGGAAATCCAAAAGGGGCTTCTTCACTTGAGTAAAGTGTATTTAAAGTTATATTCGCTCATTAAAGGAGCTTTTCTTGTACTTATTTGTGCGATAACTATTTTACTCTTTGTGAGTGATTGTTTTTGTTTTGGAGGGGTTCCAAAACAAGGGAAGGTTGATCCGAACCTGAAATCGGAGTGTTTTGGGTTGACTTGTACCCGAAAAATAAGTGGACTAGCTTGGGATAGCTAGTGTCGGAGTTTCCGACGTTTGTATTCGGGTTGAATATAGGTATAGTGGATTGGAATTCCCAAGTAGGAGCTTGGGGAGTGGATGTAGGTGCAAGGTTGGCACCGAACCACTATAAATCCTTGTGTTTGTGGTGTGCTTTATTGTTTCTCTTTAACTCTTCATTATTTCTTTGTATTCTTGCTTTAGGTAATTAATCTTGAACTAAAGTCTTTCTCCTCATTCATCAAGCTTTTGACAAATACTTTTCATAAGTAATTAGTTAAGCTTAAAATTTTTAAAAACTAATTCACCCCCCCTCTTGGGTTGCATAGCTGGACAACAAGTGGTATCAGAGCCCGGTGCTCTAGCCCTTCTTTGATCTAAACAATCAAAGAGCCAAAGATCTATGGCAACCCATGTCGGTACTTCTCTAGCCGAGGGGCAATCCACCAACCGACCTCCACTTTTCAATGGGTCTAATTACACCTATTGAAAAGCTCGGATGAAGATATTCATACAAGCACTCGACTATGATATGTGGAGTATCATAGTGAACGGTCCTCACACACCCACCAAGATTATAGATGGTGAGGAGTCAACCAAACCCGAGAAAGAATGGGATGAGGTTGATAAGAAATTGGCATAATTAAATGCTAAAGCTATGAATGTTCTTTATTGTGCACTTGATGCAAATGAATTTAATCGTATTTCTACTTGTGCATCTGCTAAAGAAATATGGGATATGTTAGAAGTAACCCATGAGGGAACAAATCAAGTAAAAGAGTCTAAAATAAACATGCTTGTGCATAAATATGAATTGTTTAAAATAGAGCATAATGAGTCCATAACTGCTATGTTTACTCGTTTTACTGATATAATTAATTGTTTGAAGAGTCTTGGCAAATCTTATACTAACAGTGAGCTTGTAAGGAAGATTCTCAGGTCATTGCCAAGAACTTGGGAAGCCAAGGTGACTGCCATCCAAGAAGCAAAGGACTTGAACACTCTACCTCTAGAAGAGCTTCTTGGATCCTTGATGACTCATGAGCTTAGCATGAAGCAACATCAAGAGGATGAAGTCAAAAAAAAAAGAACCATTGCCCTCAAATCCACAGCTTCTCCTGATGAAGAAACTGATGACACAGAAGATGAAGAACAGGATGAAGAGATGGCACTCATCACCCGGAGATTCAAGAAATTTCTAAGAAAAAGAAAACAGGGGATGAGAAAGAGGCCATTCACAAAAGGGGAACAAAGCAAAGAGAAAGAGAAAGATCAACCCCTTATATGCTACGAGTGCAAGAAGCCGGGATATTTCAAATCCGAATATCCACAACTGAAGAAAGGTCCCAAAAAGTTCAAGAAGAAGGCAATGATGGCCACATGGAGTGCGAGTGATGACTCAAGCTCCGATGAGGAAACCTCAACAGAACAAGCCAACCTGTGCCTTATGGCACACGAAAATGAGGTAATTTCTGAAACTCCTAGTGAATTTACTTTTGAAAAATTGCATGAAGCATTCTATGATTTAATTGATGAATTAAAGAAACTAGGGATGAAAAACAAAGAACTAAAATTGAAAAATCAGTCCTTAGTAAAACAAGCTGAAAGCCTTTCAATTGAAAAATCCACCTTGCTTCAAGAAAATCAAAGCTTAAAGAATGAAATTAACAAGCTGAAACCTATAGTAGATAAGTTCACCTTAAGTTCAAACAAACTAAATATGATTCTTGATAATCAAAAAGCCGTATATGATAAGGCTGGACTTGGCTATAACCCCTTGAAGAAACAAAAATTTCTAAAAAATATTTATGTAAATTATTCAAGTAACAAGTCTACAAATATTACTTGTTTCAAATGTGGTAGAATAGGACATAAATCATACACATGCCTCTTTAACAAATCTGCAAACACAACTATAAGGAAAATATGGGTTCCAAAAGGAACCATTTTGACTAACCAAAAAGGACCCAAGAAAGCTTGGGTACCTAAAACAAAAACTTGACTTTTGCTTGCAGGTGTGTCTAGCATCCCAAGGAGGAAACAGAAAATGGTATCTTGACAGTGGATGCTCGAGACACATGACTGGTGATGAATTACAATTCATCACGCTTGATGCTAAAGATGGAGGGATGGTCACCTTTGGAGATAATGGCAAAGGAAAGATCATCGGGATAGGTAACATTGGTATCACTCCCTCCAAATACATTGAAAGTGTTTTGTTAGTTAAAGGTTTAAAGCATAACTTAGCATTAGTCAATTTTATGATAAAGGGTATAAAGTTATTTTTGAATCATCTGTTTGCATTGTGATTAGTCCTATTAACGATGACATTAAATTTATAGGACATAGGCATGGCAATGTTTATATGGTAGATTTAAATGATTTAGCCAAATTAGACATGCAATGCCTAGTATCCTTGAATGCTAAAGTTAATGAGACTAGTTGGCTTTGGCATCGTAGACTTGCACACATTAGCATGCATTCTCTTTCAAAATTAATTAAGAAAGAATTAGTTCTTGGTTTGCCAAAACTGAATTTTGAAAAGGATAGAATTTGTGATGCATGCCAATTAGGTAAACAAACTAGAGTTTCATTTAAATCCAAAAATATTGTTTCAACTTCTAGACCTTTAGAGCTTTTGCATATGGACTTATTTGGACCAACTAGAACCACTAGTCTAGGAGGAAAACGATATGGTTTTGTAATTATAGATGATTACTCTCGTTTTACTTGGGTTTTCTTTTTGGGACATAAAGATGAAACTTTTCATATTTTCACGAAATTTCATCGAAAAGTCACTAATGAAAAAGGATTTTCAATTCAAAATATTAGAAGTGATCATGGAACTGAATTTGAAAATCAAGACTTTAAAAATTTTTGTGACGAAAATGGAATTGGCTATAACTTCTCTGCTCCTAGGACACCCCAACAAAATGGGGTAGTTGAAAGGAAAAACAGAACCTTAGAAGAAATGGCCCGTACCATGCTTTGTGAAAGTAACCTTCCAAGATATTTTTGGGCGGAAGCAATTAACACAGCATGTTACATTTTAAAT
Organism: Elaeis guineensis; assembly: GCF_000442705.2. Classification (NCBI taxonomy): domain Eukaryota; kingdom Viridiplantae; phylum Streptophyta; class Magnoliopsida; order Arecales; family Arecaceae; genus Elaeis; species Elaeis guineensis. Next base: position 107,282,070 of record NC_025997.2, on the reverse strand, counting down.
CATGCTTTGATTAGACAATTTTTAAAGAAACCCCCTATGAACTTTGGAAAGGAAGAAAACCAAATATTGCATATTTTCATATTTTTGGTTGTCGATGTTTTGTATTAAATAATGGCAAAAAAAGACTTGGTAAATTTGATGCAAAATCTGATGAAGCAATCTTTCTAGGTTACTCCTCCACTAGTAAAGCATTTAGAGTTTTTAACAAAAGAACTTTAGTAGTTGAGGAGTCCATACATGTTGTTTTTGATGAATCTAACGATCTTCCTTCAAGGAAGAATGAGGGTGTTGATGATGCAGATCCACTAATAGAAGGTATGAAGGAGATCACTCTGAAAGATTCAGCAACTCCAGAGGATGAGTATCAAGAAGACAAACAAGATGAGAGAGGTGAAGAAATTCAAGAACAACCTCAAGGTACAAATGACCTACCCAAGGAATGGAGGTATGTTCACAACCACCCTAAGGAGTTAATTATTGGTGATCCTATGCATGGGGTAAAAACTCGTTCTTCACTTAGAGATGTATTTAATCATTGTGCTTTTGTATCTCATCTTGAACCTAAAACTTTTGAAGAAGCTGAAAATGATCATAATTGGATTAATGCAATGCAAGAGAAACTTAATCAATTTGAAAGAAATAATGTTTGGACCTTAGTATCAAGACCTAAAAATTATTCAATAATTGGCACAAAATGGGTCTTTAGAAACAAATTAGATGAGCATGGTAATGTAATTAGAAATAAAGCAAGACTGGTTGCTAAAAGATATAATCAAAAAGAAGGAATTGATTTTGATGAAACCTTTGCACCTGTTGCTAGATTAGAAGCTATTAGACTTCTACTTGCGTATGCTTGCTTTATGAAATTCAAATTATTTCAAATGGATGTTAAAAGTGTATTTTTAAATGGATATATTGCTGAAGAAGTCTATGTAGAACAACCCCCAGGATTTGAAAATCATGCTTTTCCTGATCATGTTTTTAAATTAAATAAAGCTTTATATGGATTAAAACAAGCACCTAGGGCATGGTATGATAGACTAAGCAAATTTTTACTAAATAATGGTTTTTCAAGAGGTAATGTAGATACAACCCTCTTTATTAAAAGAAATCAAAATGATATGTTAGTTATACAAATTTATGTTGATGACATAATTTTTGGGTCTACTAATGAATCTCTTTGTCAAGACTTTGCTAAGCTTATGCAGGGAGAGTTCGAGATGAGCATGATGGAAGAACTTACCTTCTTCCTCGGACTCCAAATCAAACAAACAAAAGAGGAAATCTCCATCACCCAAAGCAAGTACACCAAGGAACTACTCAAAAGATTTGGAATGGAGAACTCCAAACCAATTGGCACACCAATGAGTCCCTCATGTAAGCTTGACAAGAATGATGAAGGTAAATGTGTAGACTTAAAATACTATAGAGGTATGATTGGCTCATTATTATATTTAACTGCAAGTAGGCCTGATATCATGTTCAGTGTTTGTTTATGTGCTAGATATCAATCTAATCCTAAAGAATCTCATTTGAATGCTGTCAAAAGAATCCTTAGATACTTGAATGGTACTCAAACTCTAGGGTTATGGTACTCTAAGGACTCACAAATTGATTTGTTAGGATATTCAGATGCTGATTTTGCTGGATGTAAATTAGATAGAAAAAGCACAAGTGGAACTTGCCAATTTCTTGGAGTTAACCTAATCTCATGGTTTAGCAAGAAACAAAATTCGGTAGCACTGTCTACGGCTGAGGCCGAATACATTGCAGCCGGAAGTTGTTGTGCTCAAATCTTGTGGATTAAGCAACAACTCGAAGACTTTGGAATCAAACTTAATGGAACACCAATAAGATGTGACAACACAAGTGCCATAAATCTATCTAAAAATCTTATTCAACACTCAAGATCCAAACATATTGAAATAAGACATCACTTTATAAGAGAACATGTTCAAAACAAAAATATAATTTTTGAATATGTTTGCACTGAAAATCAATTAGCTGATATCTTTACAAAGGCCCTTAGTGAGGACAGATTCTGTGAAATTAGGAGAAATCTTGGAATTCTTGATCCATATGCCTAAATATTTCTCAATTTCCAAAGATTTGATATCAAAAATTCTTAGAGCTCAATTTTCATCATCTATCTAGGTCCCAAAAGCTCAAGTTTATCATTCTCAAAACTTGTCTCTGAGCAAAACTCCTTCTCCCAAAATTTCAAATTTTTCTGGAATTTATTCATATTTTTTCTGAATTTCTGAACTTCATGAGTCGACCCCCATGAGTCGACTCAATGGCAAACTTGTAATTTCTTCAAACTTCCCACGGGCTCCTTGTTTTTATTTGAGATCCTATTCGTGAGCCGACCCATTCCTTCATCTTCCTCCTTCCAAAAACCGACTTCCCCATTTCCATTTGCTCCAAATCCAAGGATCTAGCTCGAGGTACTTCTCCCTCCTCCTCTCCACCATAAATCGCCACCTTGGGAAAGGGATTTTTGTGCTTTCTCCCTTTGTTTGACACGGTTGGAGCGTGCCCTAGCACTCCACCGTTTTTCTCAAATCCACCTCTTCTCTCCACCAAAATCCCTCTCCACTCTCTTGCAATCCATTTTCCACTCATCCACTTGATCCTCCAAGTCTCTCTGCCTGCTTTTGTGGTGAATATGGCTCTGAAAATGAAGCTTCCCCAAAGAAGAAAGTCAGTCCGTGAGCTAGAAGAAAATGTCCGAAAGAAAAGGCAAGCTGCTCAGTCCTCCACTGCCCCCACTCCAGCTTCTGTGTCAGCTCAAGGTCCTTCTCAATCATCTCTAAGCCCCAGTAAGAATCCTCTATCTGATAGAAAAGTTGAAACCGGAAAGAATGTAGATTTTCGGTTCTTTGAAAAAGAGGGTTTTACATTTGGAACTAAGATTAAAAACCAAGGATGGGGTTTCTACTGCTCTCTTAAGGAAGTCACTTATGTTGACCTAGTTAGAGAATTCTATCAGAATTTGCATTATGGGAATGGGTCAGTGACTTCAACAGTCAAGGGTATTGATATTTGTTTGGATCCTAGTATTTTGGGAGAAATACTACATTTGCCTAGTGAGGGTTACTCTTATATGGAACTCCCAGTAAAAGAAGAGGGGATCAGTGTTATACTAGGGGGAACTTACTCAGAAAATTTAAATAAATTGGAAGCAAAGATTTTGTCTATTGAGATGAGGATCCTACATCAGATGGTAACGAAGCTCTTCTTTCCTAGGAGTGGTAGGCATGATTTACTTTCCAGCAGAGATGTTTGTATTATGTTTCATGTCATCACTCAAACCCCCCTGAACCTCCCTGCACTAATGATAGAGGCCATGAGAAAGACTTTGAATAGATCCAAGGCACACTTGCCTTTTGGTATGGCCCTTACTCGAGTTTTTAGGAGGTTTGGAGTTAGCTGTGAGGGGGAGGCATCTACTAAGCTCTCTCATGTGGACACTTTCAACCAACACACCCTGCACCGAATGGGATTTACAAAGACTGATGGTGGTTGGATCAAAGAGTCTTTGGTGGTTGGATCAAAGGCTTTGAGGAGAGAGCTGAGGAGAGAGCTGAAGACAGAGCTGAAGAAGAAGGTCCATCATCTCCTATCCATGACTTCAGGGCAGCATTACCAGATATCCAGTTCATTCCTGATCCAGAGGTTGGCCCTTCAGAGTTCACCAGGATGCCCACACCAGTGTATCAGCCAGAGACCAGAGCACCTCCATCAGAGTTCAGACTGGCTGATGATCAGATCGAGCAGATATCACAGCGTGTGGCTTCTTTGCTATCTAGTCAGTGGAGCAGTACTACATTTGCATCAGGGGCCACTTCTTCTGATCAGACCATGACTCCCCATATCTCCACTGTGTTTCAGATGATATCAGATCAGTCCATCCGGATTCAGCAGCTTGAGGACACCGTCTGGAGACTGACTGGCAGAGTTCTTGACTTGCAGGGGCAAGTCCTAGCTTTGGCCCATCCTCAGCCACAGGAGTCCACTATTGAGGTCACAGACCTCACTGCAGAGGCTGGCAGGCTCAGAGGTGCACTGGAGGGTGGATATGAGTTACTGAGGAGAGAGATCCGAGGATCGAGTGAGCATGCATCCACTCAGTTCACTGCTCTACTTCAGTCTGTTTTCAGAGCACTGAACGTACTTGATTCCATCAGACTCACTCTTTCTGTTCAGTCTTTAGCCTCTCAGCGTTCTCAGCCTCCCAGTTCATCTCGCTCTCCTGCTCGTGCCAGAGGCAGACGGGGTAGAGGGCACACTTCTGGTCGAGATCCATCAGCTCCTCATCCCATATCTGACGACTCCGATCCTTCTAGTCATGATCTTTACTAGATCCTAGGTGTTAGTGTCTTGTTCTAGGATCTGTATTTTGGGGCCATGTATTGACATTAGCCGGTTGACTTTTATATTATGAACTATGTATTGAAACAATTATGGTTTTATGGTATCATCTTTTACTTATATTTCTACCTTTTGTAATGATGTCAATCATCTTTTGGTTTTATATATTCTCCTTGTTGAAATATTGTCTTCTCTTTGTTGATGATTGCTGTTAATAATTGCTGTATTAAGGGAGAGCAAATATCAATGCTAAACTCTAAAAGGGAGAGAAATTAAAGAATGTTTCAGAAAAAGAGGGGGAGTTAACCATGTTTGATGATGTCAAAAAGGAGGAGAAATTAAACAAAAAGCAACCCATCAAAAGCAAAACTACCAATTATGAGAAATTAATGAATGAATTGGAGAATTTAAAGAACAATATCAAAAGTACAATGCTAAGTACAATTACAATGCACATAAATAACTTTTAAATCACTTCTTTACATATGCTCTGATCTGCTTTAAAAATTTAAATATGCTCTGATATGCTTTAAAATTTCAACTTGCTCTGATACATCTTTTGAAATTTTATTTACTCTGATACATCTTAAGAAATTTAACTTGCTCTGATGCATCTTAAAATTCTTAACTTGCTCTGATACATTGTAAATTTTTTTTCTTCTTCCTTCTTGCTCTGATACATTGTAAAATTTTTTTTCTCTTGCTCTGATACATCTTAAACTTAAAATGCTCTAATACACTTTCCAAATCAACTTTTAAACATGCTTTGGCACACATAATTATTTTTGCTCTGATACTAGAACTAAAATCAAATGAGAATGAGCAAATTTTCAAAATACAGCTTGCTCTGATAACAAAAATAAATTTTCTGCTCTAACACCAAAATCATAATCCAATGAGCATATCTTCAAATCTTTAAGCAAATGGGCAAACTATTTATCCATATGACCATTTGTATCACATGCCAAAAGAATCATACTCTTTTCAAGCATACGCACCTATAATGCATTCTTTTGAAATTCATGATTTACATAAATGCTTTTGTTCATGTGTTTTGTCATCATCAAAAAGGGGGAGATTGTTGCTCCTAGATTGATTTTGATGATTACAAAACAGATTGAAGGGATACAAATATTTTTTATTTGGAAAAATCTTTATGCTCTTCAGGGGCAAAATCATAATTTTACCAAAACCCTGATTTAATAGTATCATTTGGTAGAACAAAAGATTTGTGATCTATTGGTGTAAATCTCATTGTTTTTGGACTTATATTTTTGAAGTTATGAATGTTTGAAGTCCATGAGTCGACTCATGAGTCAACGCATGGCACAATGAGCTGCTTGGCACGCTAAAATTTCTGTTGGCACGCTACTTTTTTGGCTTGGCACGGCTTGTGAGTCGATTCATGAGTCGACCCACAAGGCATGAGTCGACTCATAAGTCGACCTCTGCTAGTTTGGGCCAAAAATTTTAGAAACCTCATTTTCTGGCTGTTGCAACAGAGGTCGACTCATGAGTCGACCCCTGAAGCATGAGTCGACTCATGAGTCGACCCCTGCGACGGGTTTTGTCAGCAACGGCTAGTTTTTAACCCGTTTTAGTTGCTTTTAATGCTCATTCAAAGTGCTCTAACGGCTCTTTTTCTGCCTAGAATGTTTTCCTTTGTTTCTTAAAGGTATAAATGGTTTCAAAAGGTGGAAAATAAGCAAGAGATTTGAAAGAGAAAAGCAAGACATTAAGAAGAGAAAGAAGAGCATTCAAGAGGGCATTCAAGAGCATTCAAAAGAGAGGGTTTCTCAAGCCAACTTTTCAACCTTAATCAAGAGCTCATTTAAAGCCTTCAAGAAGCCTTCAATCAAAGCTCACCAACTCCTCAAGCGTTCATTCAACTCTTCATCCACTTTGAGGAAATCCAAAAGGGGCTTCTTCACTTGAGTAAAGTGTATTTAAAGTTATATTCGCTCATTAAAAGAGCTTTTCTTGTACTTATTTGTGCGATAACTGTTTTACTCTTTGTGAGTGATTGTTTTTGTTTTGGAGGGATTCCAAAACAAGGGAAGGTTGATCCGAACCTGAAATCGGAGTGTTTTGGGTTGACTTGTACCCGAAAAACAAGTGGACTAGCTTGGGATAGCTAGTGTCGGAGTTTCCGACGTTTGGATTCGGGTTGAATACAAGTATAGTGGATTGGAATTCCCAAGTAGGAGCTTGGGGAGTGGATGTAGGTGCAAGGTTGGCACCGAACCATTATAAATCCTTGTGTTTGTGGTGTGCTTTATTGTTTCTCTTTAATTCTTCATTATTTTCTTGCATTCTTGCTTTAGGTAATTAATCTTGAACTAAAGTCTTTCTCCTCATTCATCAAGCTTTTGACAAATACTTTTCATAAGTAATTAGTTAAGCTTAAAATTTTTAAAAACCCAATTCACCTCCTCCTCTTGGGTTGCATAGCTGGGCAACACCTGTACATGCCTTCATACACATATCCCAATACAGATTTTTCATCAGAATCACAAATATGCAATAAACGTATCAATGGTGCCATGATCCTTACAATGATTAAGCAATTATTCCAAAATATCTCATCTAGAATGATTTGTTCCACTTCTTTTGCTTTCGATAATTTCAAAAACTTCTTATAATCAGAACTAGTAACCAAAACTTGCAAGTCTTCCTTATGGTCATGTAAGCTCCTCAATGCAATAAAAGTGGTGGCAAAATGAGTTGGCCCAAGACGAATTATCTCTCTCTAATTTGGCCTCTTTCTTAACCAATTCAATGTATGTTTATGATTATAGATAAAAGTAGTTACCCTTGATGCAAGGACAGCAATACTTTGCACATGAGTTAATTCTCCAACATCTTTCATGATCAAATTAAGACAATGTGCTGCACATGGTGACCAACTAATATTTGGATATCTCTTAGAAAGCTCTATTTCAGTTTTTTTATAATTGGATGCATTGTCTATCGCTAAGTGAACCACATTACTAGCACCAACCATTTCAATAATCTCAGCAAACAAGTTGCATGATGTTTTATAATCTGATATCATATCTGATGTATCAACTAATTTAATGAATGATATTCTCTTAGGGGAATATACTAAAAAATTTATTAATGGCCTCTGTCTAGTATCCGTCCATCCATCACCCATAATAGTGCAACCACAATCAACCCATGTACTTCTATAAGAATCAATAATTAATTGTACATCTTACTTGGTATCTCTTAATAAATTGACACGCAAAGCATGATAAGAAGGACCAGTATATCCATGACCCATAGATGCTATTTTACCAACTGCAATTTGAAAGAAAGGAGAATTTACCGCATTCATTGGGATGCAAGTATGATAGAACCAATAAGCAATAGACAAATCAGTGTCATGCCATCTCTCTGGATTTTGTAAGCAAGCTTTGATAGTTGGTTGAGAAGGATCACGAACATGCAATTTGAAATAATTTTGAATATCATAATTAGCCTTTCTTTTTCCTTTGGAGGATTGTCCATCACCACCTTTAGCATTTTCTTTAATAGGCAAACAAGGACTTTTTTGCATTTTATCACCTTCAAAATTTTGCATACTTTGACTATATAGATTTTCCTCATTAAAGATACCTCGCTTCTCTTGTGCTTTATCAATATTCTCTTGCAGAGATTATGCTACTAAATTCTGGACATCCAAAGAAATTTTTGAACATTTTCCAACTTGACCATTTATCCCAGCAAGATGTTGCTTCATTCGATTAAGGCCTCGACCAACAAGTGGCTTGCGACAAAAATCATAAATAAGTATCTTCTTTTCTTGGTCATTTCATACCTCAGCAATATATTTTCATGCTATATCTTTTTTTTGTCAAATTCCTTGTGTTGATTGTGCTAGTGCATCAGATGGAGTTGAGTGTGAATCTGTAGCTTCTATTTGCTGCAATAAAATAAAGAATCAACAATTATATTATACGTAGCTCTGCAATAAAATAAATAAGAACTAATTTAATATTGTAAAATAACAACAGGTGGTCGGTAGTCCCTTCACCGTACATTACTTTTTACTATTAATTTAATATAGCTGTTAGATTTGTAGGAGAGATAGAGCTTGGCGAGAGCGGTTTGGAGGCTTTCATTTTTGGACTTGGTCCCTATTTCTAAGAATTGTGGAGTGGTCTTGGAGACAAGGCACCGGCACTAGCTCCTATGGTACCAGAAGATGAGAATGGATTGGGATGGATAAAGATCTTGATCATCTTAATTGATATCAAAAATAAGAAAGAAGATAAAAATGATTGAAATATTTTAGTTGAATCATTCAGATTTGATATCAAATTTATGATAAAATAATAGTTAATTAGATAAAACAATAGTTAATGATAAAAGAAAGATGAGGAGCATGAGAACCATCGCAAGTCAAGAAAAAAAAACTCTTTAGTCACATCACTATAAAAGACAAGAGCAAGAGCACTTGGTGCTAGTGGATGTAACACAAGACAAGACAAGGCAGGAGCCGTATGGCTGTGAGGTAAGAAAATCAAAGTAGGGAGGAGATTAGGTGGGAGAATCCCATCACCTATCATCAACAGCAGGAGATGTGGTTTCCTACCCATCAGAAACAGTAAAGAGCCACTCACAGGTCGCGGCACTAGGATGTCTGATCTACCGGCTCGAATAAAATCAACGGAGACAAAGAAGATTATGGCAGTGGCAAGAATCGAAAGATGAGCGACGTCACGTGACCACCAGAGCAGCCGACACCACACCACCACCCAGAGCAGCGTCGGCTTGTCCGATAGGCGACGACGATGAGGGAAGACACACCTATGCTAGGGCTTTCGATCGTAGAGAAGCAGAGACCATGATGCTTGTCTGGTAGGAGACTGTGGCACCTATCCAGTAGGCGACGACGACCGACGATGAGGCTAGCACTCTGGGCGGCGACGACGAACAGAAGAAAGGAAACAAAGGCCGAAAGATGTCGAAGACAAAGAGTCAGGATCGATCTTGGGAATTAGAATGCCCTTGGCATCAGTGTTTTTAACTTTTTTTTATCCACAAACGATGAACCTATCACCCGGCTGGTTCATTATGGGTCAATTGGTTCAACGGTTCTTACCGATTTTTTGTGGGTTGAAGATCAATCGGTTCCAGCCCAAATTTCACTTTGGGATTAAAATCGATCCCCGATCCAATCGATCGATCCGGTCAGTCCGGTCCGATTCTGAAAATATTGGTTATTTTGGATTAGAAGTTAGACTTAATCAAGATCTAAAGTGAATCTATTTTGATAGATTTTTAGATCTGATTTTATGCAAAATTCTGTACAATGCAAAATCAGATCTAACTATAAATTTTATTTCTATGCATTCATGTGTGTATTTGAATTATTTTTCTATGAGATTCTAGATCTAATTTAACTATTTTATATGCTTATAAAAGTATGTTCAGATTTGAAATTTATATGAAATTTATCTGAAATTAATCTGATGCATTGGTCTAATTAGATTAGATACATAACATGCATGATATGATCATGTTCAATGCACGTCTGAATTTTTGATTATTGCATATATAGATGCAATTAATTCTTGAAATTAGATTTCAGATCTTAGTAGCCTAGTGCTCGAATTGAGATGATCATCAGGCCATCTGGTCATAAGAGGAAGCAAGAATTGAGTCTCTCTATTACCCATTCGATGGGTTCTCTTATGATGTGCAGAGGTGCCACTATGATCAAGTCTTATGAAGAAGAACAGTGAAAAAAATTTTAAAATTATTTTGATCATATATATGTTTAGATTAGATCTAAAGTAATTTATGATTTGATATAATTTTAATAAAATTAATTCAAATACAAAAATTATTTTAAGATCTGAATTGTAGATTACATATGATGTAGTCGGTAGAGATCTAAATTGTACTATGATGCATGTGATGTACATAAGTAATTTAGATCAAATTAATATATATTTAATTATTAAACATAAATCTGAAAATTAGATTTTAAGATCTGAAAATTGTATGACATATAATGTATGCTTTACTTGAAATCTTAGTAGAATAGTTCTACAAATTGAAACACATGATTCACATACTTAATTTGAAATTAAGTGGTTTAGATTTAAGAATTGAAGATGTTAACACACCTCAAAAATCAATGGGCAATGGGTTAGCATGAATCAGGTCTTCTAACTGGATTAGATTTAGGATTAGAAATAAATATGGATCAATTAGAGAAATTGATTAAATCTAATCAAGAGTTGAGTTAGATTAGATCAAAATTTCTCTAAGATTAACCTCAATAGTTGTAGCTTGATCAAGTCCATATTTTTAACCATACCATATGGATCTGATTGTGGTTCAATGGTTTAGTCCGAGTCTTTTGGTGGACCAAATCGAAACTAATCGATCAATTGGTGTCTAAGGTAAATTTGACAATATTGCTTCGCAATATGATCGGTGGTTTTTAATTAATAGTCCGCTTATCTGGCCATTTCGATGATATTTAAGGCAAGCCGAGGCAGACCCTCCCATCAATCTCACTTACCTGACCAATATGGTACATTATATTTTGATTAGATTACTAATTGATTCGAGCTGACCCATATCATTAAGATAAATCAGTGTGATTGATTTAGGTGTCTCTAGACCAGACTTGTCTCTAATCCTCTTCATGACTTGGTGAAGTCAGTGGAAGAATTTATGACTTGCTCATTGATCTCTTCTCTTATTCTCAAATCATTAAATCAATTTGATTGAGTTAGGTGCCATTGAACCAGCTTGTCTATAGTCCTCTTTATGACTTGGTGAAGTTAGTGAAAGGATTTAAGACTCGCCGATTAATTGTTTGTCAAAATATTATAACCAAATCTTTTAAATTATTAAGTCCATAAAATGAGCTAGTTATGGGGATAACTAGATCATAGCCTCCTATTAAAGTGGATGATAATGGGTCCAATAGTCTAGGTAAGCATTGCAGACCCATAGGCCTGGTGTTTATTGGGATATTGGAATTATCATTCATTATATGATGGCTCAGTCGTATCTCTCTGATGGATGGTCAGGTTGACTGACCATAGTCGGGCCTGATTATTTGTTGGTTAGATGAGCTGAGTATGGTCATGTTAATGGTTAGACCTAAGCAGGACTTTCAGTGGAGGTCCTAGCCTACTGCAATAAAATTTTGGATAAAATTAATTACTAGAAGTTGTTTAGAAAAATAATTGATTAAGAACCTATCCATAGATGCACATGGATTGGTCGACCATAGTCGAGCTCGTGTACAGTTTGTGTGGATCCTAGTACCCACTAAAGAATTAAAGTAATTTCTCGAATTGGAGGAGAGGCTATCAATTTGTATAAATTAGTGGGAGGACCTTTAGATTAAAGTCTAAATCTTTAAGATTAAATAATTCATATACTAATAGGTCTTTTATTTTTCTTTCAATGATGGCTAGTAGTTTATCACTCCGCTCACTATTGGATAGTGACAAGTTTATGAGACCCAATTTCGATAATTAGTATCGAAAGTTAAAAATAGTTCTCGAGCATGAGAGGATTCTATATGTGATTACGGATCTAGCACATGAAGTACCAGCTTCCAATGCTGATGCGATGATTAGAGATACTTATCAAAAGTGGCTCAATGATGGTATGACAGTACGTTGCATAATGAGAGCTACTATAAGTAACAAATTTAGTTATAAATTTGATGATGCTCAGCCAAAGGAGATACTTCAAATGTTGAACAAATCTTTTGGCACACTTGAGGATTTATTCTCAATAGGACATCGGTCCTCTAAAAGAGGAAGAAAATGCAAACTACAAAATTACTGTGCTAATCCTAAGCAGTCTAAAGTAGATCAAAGTCAGGCAGGATGTTTCTTTTGTAAGAAATTAGGGCACTAGAAGAGAAATTATTTTTTATACCTAGCGTCTTTTGATTCGAACAGGCCTAAGAAGAGAAATCAGCAAATGACTGCTGGACAAAGTACTTATATTATAATATCTTGTAATTTCTCTACCTGTAATACTACTACTTGGGTATTGGATATCGAAAGTCCAATTCATATCTGCAATTCATTACAGAGACTTCAGGTTAGTAGAGAATTTGAGAAGAGCGAACGATTTCTGAATGTTGGAGATGGAAGAACTGTTCAAATTCTAGCTATAGAAAAAGTTCAACTTGCTCTCAATTCAAATGTCATTATTTTAGATGATTGTCATTATTGTCCATCTTTCCTTATGAATGCTATTTTCATAGGTCTTTTGATCAAGGATGGTTATAATTTTTTTATAAAAAAAATTACTGTGATATCATTATGAATGGTATCACAATTATGTGTGGATAATTGAAACATAGCATTTACACATTATCACAATCTATTACTATAATGTACACATCAAACAAACGTCTTAGAATAGATAATGTCACGGATGCCTACTTTTGACATTGTAGGCTCGGTCATATAAATAAGAATAGGATAAACATATTAACTAAAGAGGAAATCCTTGATATCAATGATTGTGAATCATTGCCGATCTGTGAGTCCTATTTTCTTGGAAAGATGATCAAGTCATCCTTTATTGGAAAGAGTAAACGAGTCAATGATATTCTAGGTCTAGTACATAGTGATGTCTGTGGGTCTATGAACATAGATGCCAGAAGAGGGTATCACTACTTCATTACATTTACTGATGATCTATCAAGATATGAGTACGTCTACCTTATGAAGCACAAGTCCGAATCATTTGAAATGTTCAAACGATTCCGTAATGAGGTAGAAAAATAAACTGAAAAGAGTATTAAAATTTTTTGATTAGACCGAGGAGGTAAATATCTTTTCAATAAGTTTTTAATATATCTATAAGAGAATGGGATTCTCTCACAATGGACCCCTCCGGAGACACCACAGTATAATGAGATGTTAGAAAAGAGGAATCGAACTCTGTTAGACATGGTTCAGTCTATGATGGGGTTTGCGAATCTGTCGACCTCTTTTTGGGGTTATGCACTTGAGACTGCGTGCTATATTCTGAACAACGTTCTGAGCAAATTGGTCACAAAAACTTTATATAAGATATAGATTGGACGTAGGTCGACACTCTCTCACCTTAAGATTTGAAGTTGTTCGGCTTATATAAAATGTTTACAGACTGACAAGCTCGGACCTAGGTCCGATAAGTATTATTTTATGGGATATCCAAAAGAAACTAAATGGTATTATTTCTACCTTACTGAAGAATAAAAGTTGTTCATCAGTAATGAGGCAGTCTTTTTAGAAAAGAAGTTCCTTAGTGAAGGAACTAATACATCTAAGATTGAACTTGATAAAGTTTGACAAGTAGAAGAACCAACATAGATCAGTAGAAATATAGAATCGGATTTGATAAGATCAAATCCAAAGTTCATTGTTGAGGCACCTTTAAGAAGATCTGGTAGGGTACCGCATCAGTCGGATAGATATAACAGTTTCTTGATTCGGGACAGTGATCCTATTGAACTCGATGAGAATGATGAGGATCTGATTACCTACATGGATGCTATGCAACAATCTGACTCTGAGAAATAACTTGAGGCCATAAAATCCGAAATGGAATCCATGGAGATCAATAGTGTATAGATACTTGTTGATCCATCCGAAGGAATTAAACCCACAGGATGTAAATGGATATTTAAAAGAAAAAAAGGTACAGATAGGAAGGTGAAAACCTATAAAGTCCATTTGATTATCAAAAGATATCGTCAACATTATGATATTAACTATGATGAGATATTTTCTCCTATGGTAATGCTCAAGTCCATCCGAATTATGTTTGCGATAGTGGCACACTTAGATTATGAAATCTGACAAATGGATGTCAAAACTGCTTTCTTTAATGGAGAGCTAGAAGAAGAGGTGTATATGATACAATTTGAAGGGTTCACATGCATAGATGAATCTAAGGAGTGCAAGCTTCAGAGATCCATTTATGGATTGAAGCAGGCATCTCGAAGTTGGAACATACATTGTGATAAGGTTATCAAAATGTATGACTTCGTTAGGAACGGAGAAGAACCATGCATTTATAAATGAACTAATGGTTCTGTAGTCATCTTCCTTATACTGTATGTTGATGACATACTATTAATAGAAAATGACATTCCTGCTTTACAAATTATAAAACTTTAGCTATCTTCACAGTTCTCTATGAAGGATTTAGAAAAAGTATCATTCATTCTAGAGATAAGGATCTATAGAGATAGATCTAAAAGGCTGCTTGAATGGTCCCAATCCACGTACATAGATACCGTGCTGAAATGGTTCAGCATAGAGAATTTCAAGAAAGACTATCTCCTGATAGGTCATAAAATTACTCTCTCTAAGAAGGATTATCCGATAATTCTACAAGAGATAGAGAGCATATAAGTAGAATCTCATATGCTTTGACAGTGGGATATATCATGTACGCTATGATATGTACAAAGCCGGATGTGGCACTCTCATTAAGAGTAGTGAGTAGATACCAGTCTGATCTGGATGAGAACCATTAGAAGGTTGTAAACACAATATATAAGTATTTGAAAAATACTAAGGACCAATGGCTTATCTATGGAGACACTAACTTAAAACTTATGGGATATACTGACTCCAGCTTTCAGTCAGATCATGATGACAGCAAGATCATGTTAGGTTATGTGTTTACCCTTAATGGAGGAGTGATTTACTAAAAAAATTTCAAGCAGCACACCATAGCTAACTCAACTTGCGAAGTGAAATATATCGCAGCATCCGATGCTGCAAAAGAAGCTGTCTGGTTGCGAAAGTTCATCAGCAAGCTTGGAGTGACATCCTCCCTTGATGGTCTTGTTCTGCTGTACTGCGACAGCACTGGATCCATAGTTTAAGCAAAAGAATCAAAATTCCATCAGTACACCAAGCATATTCTGCGTCGCTATCATCTGATCTGAAAGATCGTAGATCGAGGTGACATTCAGCTTCAAAAAATCGATAGAAAGAAAAATTTGACAGATCCATTTACTAAAGCCCTCAAAATCAAAAAGTTCGACGAATACAAATGGAAGATTGGTATTAGATACTGTACCGATTGACTTTAATCCAAGTGAGAGTTGTTAGAAAATATGTCCTAAAGTCAATCATTTGGATGATTATGCTCTTTGTAATTGTATATGAATTATGAATTAATAAAAAATATTTTATATTTTTCATCACAAGGTGTACATTTTCTTTATTTGAACTCATGTATTGTGATGAAGTCCTTAGAACTATATGAAAATCGATAAAGAAGGATTTATCGAATAGTTCTTAAATATATTTGCGATCAAATGATGCGTCATTAAAAGACAATGATGTTTATCGAGTGTAGGTCGTTGTGTGCCATATAGATTGTCTTCGTAACTGAGGAGTGTGGAGACACTAGTGTGGCATTCAGGTGAGATGTAGGAGTACTCGTCACTGAATAAGTGACTCACCTGCAGAGCGTTATACTGTCAAGAGCAGCTCATGAAATATATGGATATAAGTATCTCTTGGACCTGAGATCACTATAGTAATGTACAAGTAACTCACTGTGCTTTGATGCCGGACTACCTGCATTTCTAATGCAGTGACGGAAGGCTACTGGATACAGTCAAGTACTTACAAATTCTGTGTATGGATCAAGATGGGATTGATCCCTCTAAATTATAAGAGATAATGCATCACTATATTTTAATTTAGTAAACTCTGAGTCTAGATAATCTATATGATGGATGTGAAAGGTTGATATATAATGTGGATGACTTATTCAGGGTTGACAGTTGAAGTCTAAGTCATCCTCGAGCATTCATGGTCAAAGGGATGAATTATGTGATAACCATATGCGTAGGTTCTTGAATATTATCTTACATATATTCGATCTATCCAAACGTCGGAAATCATTGCTAGATGGTAACTTTAATTAATAGAAGAAGCTGTTTCTATGCTACCGGCTTAGTATTCGAACCTATGGAGTCATGCACAAAGTCAAGCAACGTAGGAAAGAATTGATCCAAATCTATAAGTTCAATTTGAAAGTATGTGACTTGATAGAATGAATAAATTAGCTTGATTAAGAATTAAGTTAAGAATCATATGGGATTAAACAAGTTGACTATGTCTAGCTAGCACTGGACATGAGGTTCAAGTTTAATTTCGGGGATGATAATGATTTAATCAATGATTCAAAAAATTTATGTGAGAGTCAATTTATGTCTTAATTAATTTTAGATTAGATCTGATTTAATTAAAGACTAATTGGTTTAAAAATCTAAGTTAGACTTGATCCAGAATCTTAATTAGATTAGGATTGACAGACTCTTTGAATCTGAATCGAATCGGATCCAATTTAAGTCAAATCTGAGCCCATTTGATTAAGAATCAAAGAGTCTCAATTACCAAGGACTCTCTCTCATAAGGTGGCTGACCAAAAGGGAAAGAGCACTGATTTTATTCCGCCCATAAGATGTGCGTGCGTGAGCTTTGTGTGAAGAGGTTGGCACTCTCCTTCTTTCATCCGGTTTCCTTTTTGAATTAGGTTAGGACACCTAACCAACCTAGGACATTGATCACAAGTGGGATGCCTCATCTATAAAAGGGGAGACCTTATTACACGGTAAAGGAGAGGTTGTCTTTGTGTGACAAAACAAAATAAAACACCATGAGATAGAGTGGGGCGGGTAGGGCGTGTGCGACATAAAGAAAAAGAAAGTGTTTCTTCTTTTCTAACTGTGGAGTTTCTCTTGGGCACTCACCGTTGGACATCCATCTTCTTGGTGTGAGGAGTCATGTCCGAGATCATGTCTCTCCCTTCCCTTGTTGTCTTAAGATGGTGCTACGCAAAGATCATCATCCCACTCTGCGAAGCCTGACGTGCACGTGAAGTAGAGGGCCTGTGCTTTCAGGCCTTGTGAGGCATCGGATTCGAGTTTTCTTTGAGGATTTTGATCTCTATTCTGTTACATATCATGTAACATAAAATTTATGTTAGCTTATTATAGAAAATTTTTTCAAAGCACACCCTGTGATCCGATCGGATCGAATATTTTTCCTTCAGCGTGTCCTTATTATATGGAACATACAAAGTCATTTACTCTAAAGGGTGGTAGTAAGAAACCATATTGGTTTGATTGTCATCGACAGTTTCTTTCTGAAGAACATCCTTTCCGCAAACAAAAAGATGCATACATAAAATCAACCCAAGAAAGAGCAAAACCTATATCCAGATTAAGTGGCAAGGAAATTAAAGATAGATTAGATCAATTTGATCAAATCATGTTCAGTCGTACATTTGGTCAACAAAAACTCACTAGGTTTGGAAAAGAATATAATTGAAAAAAAGTTAGCATATTTTAGGAGTTGCCTGACTAGTCCACAAATCTCATTCATCACAATTTAGATGTCATGCATGTTGAGAAAAATATGTTTGATAATATATTTAACACTGTGATAGACATCAAAGGCAAAACAAAGGATACTGTTCAAGCCTGTTGTGATATAAAATAATTTTGCAAGTGGTCAGAGCTTGAGTTGAAAAAAATTGGGGGCACATTGGTAAAGCCCAAGGCAACTTATGTGTTGTCACCAGATCAAGTCAACGAGGTGTGTGTATGGGTTAAGCAATTGAAGTTTCCAGATGGATATGTGTCGAATATAACTCGAGGGGTTAATGTGGTCAAAGGCAAAATATATGGCATGAAGAGTCATGATTGTCATATATTCATGCAAAGATTGTTGCCTTTGACACTCCGTGATATATTACCTAAACCAATATGAGGCGCATTGGCTGAATTAAGCCAGTTTTTCAGATATTTATGTGTTCCAAAATTGCATATTGATAAAATGGAGTTGCTTGAGAAGAGTATTGTGAAGATAATTTGTAAGTTAGAGAAGATATTTTCTTCTGCATTATTCAATTCAGTGGAGCATCTACCTATACATTTGTCATATGAAGCAAAAGTAGGTGGACCAGTCCAATACAGATGGATGTATCTTTTTGAAAGATAATTTTTTCTATCATTTTCTTATCTCTCACATATCCTTACTAGTAAGAACTAAATCTTTGAACATGACATTGTATGTGTATGTGTGACTTCAAGAAAAAAGTTGGCAACAAAGCTAGGGTAGAAGGTTCAATAAGCAAAGCATATATCATTGAGGAAATTTCTAATTTTTGTTCGCATTATTTTGAACCTCATATTCAAACCCGATGCACTAGAGTCCCTCGAAATGATGATGGAGGTTTTGTTGATGCGGAAGGTCTTTTGTTCGTATTCACAAGATCGGGTTGTGCATTTGGAAAAAAATGGATGAGATATTTGACTGATGAAGAGGTACATGCGGTCAAGATATATGTCCTCCTAAATTGCAATGAGGTTGAACAATACTATAAGTTTTCAAGGATATCTACGTTATATCTCTTATTATGTGTCCAATGATCTATGGTTTTCAGATTATCTATGTTACATTTCTCAATGCTTTTGATGAAACAGATAATTTGATGATGATGTAAGAAAGATTCGTCCGGACATCATTGATGCAGAGATTGAGAAGATACATGAATTAGAGTTTTCAAAGTGGTTAAAGGAGCATGTAAGTTATATTCATCAAATTTAACTTGTACCAATTGAAGTTGGATGAGATAACTTATTCATATGGACAAAACAAGTCCACAATGAATGGTGGTGCATGTGTTAGAGGCAACAATTATAGTGAAAATGAATTGGATTATTACGGTATTATGGAAGAAGTGTTTGAAATAGAATACGTTGGACATAAAAATCATGTGGTGCTTTTCAAGTGTCGTTGGTTTGATCCTATATGAGGA
Source organism: Elaeis guineensis (assembly GCF_000442705.2). NCBI lineage: Eukaryota > Viridiplantae > Streptophyta > Magnoliopsida > Arecales > Arecaceae > Elaeis > Elaeis guineensis. Next base: position 107,262,858 of record NC_025997.2, on the reverse strand, counting down.
ATTAGAGTCGATGTAAGATATGATATCGTTGAGGTTAATCACAAGTCGAGATTGAATGTATATGAGCTATTTATATTGGCTAACCAATCGTAGTAAGTATACTATACAAAGTACCTGACTTTTAAGAACAAAGATAGGAATGATTGATGAATAGTTTGTAAGGTGAAAGCAAAATTATATCCTGCTGACTTTCTTTGATATGCTATATGTGTACTTCTATTTTTTTTTATTATCATATATTCTTGATGTTTTCTTAATATACTTTTTTAGTGAACCATGGTAAGAGGCAAGAAGACTTATTGTTCATCAGCTTGAGCAGGCCGAATAGGCCAAAGAGTGATGCATAATTTAGAGGAGATTAATAGATACTTAATGCAGTTGGAAGGTGTGGAGGTAAATCCATTGCCACCTTCAACACACCCTATACCACCAAAGGTGCAACACACAGGCATATTACTTTATCCTATCCCATTTTGTATAATAGAAATCATACATTTTTATTTCTTAGCAATCTTGTTGCACTTATTTGTAGATGGAAATTCGAGTAGGGCACCCTTAGTGATGATCACATTGACTCATGACACACACCCAGCACCACCCACAGGTATGTTACTTTATCCTATCTTCTGTTGCATAATAGATAGCACACCTTTTTTATTTTTTAGCAATCTTGTTCCTCTTATTTCTAGATGGGGATTCAAGTAGGGCTCCCTCAGTGACGATCCCATCGACTTATGACACATAATCAGTGCCACTCACAAGTATATTATTTTATCCTATTTTATTTTGCATAACAGGAAGCACACCTCTTTATTTCTTAGTGATCTTGTTGCTTTTATTTATAGATAGAGATTCGAGTAGGGCTCACTCAATGACGGTCCCATTGATTTATGACACACAATCAGTGCCACCTACCACAGATACATCAGCATCAGGAGCCACAGATACATCGATGGTACCAGCAGCAGCAGATGCAGCATTAGGAGAAAATGCCCGATACAGACAGAGAGTGATGCATCTATTTGGATTGGAATTGAGTTAGAGATTGTACCTCCTCATAACCCATGAGTGTGATTTTCATTTCACTTTCCTTTTTATGTTGTGCAAAGGACTTAAGGATTTTTTATATTTATTTAATATTATATATATATATCTGTGTGTGTGTATGTATGTATGTATGTATTTGATACCTCTTTATGTTTCATTTGGTTTAAGAAAAATTTCTATCCTAGTGATGCCATTCATTTTGTCTTGAAAAAGATCTTGCATCATCTTCCTATGGGTTGTACTATATGGTCGAAGTATTCTCTTGAGATAAAAGACATTGTTTGATGAGTTCATGGTATGCATTAAATAATGTTTATTTCTTATTTTTATTTTAATTTTTGAATTGTTCATATTTTACTTTTTTTACTATTTATTACTGATATGATATAGTTGTGTTGTTTAATTGCAGAGGAAATATACTTTTGCTGCTGGTGTTGATCACGCTCTAGTGCGACATGTGTGGGAGATTACTGCAAAAGCTCGACTCCATCATATGCTTTTTCTTATGAGGAAAGAGGCAAAGAAAAAAAACAACATTGATGATTTGGCTGAGATGATTAATAATCCGCTAAATAGTATCACCACTATGAAGTGAAGGAGCTTGGTGGATAAATGGAAGAGAAAAGGTTGACATATTGTAATAATTTCATGACATAATTTTATACTTAAAATATTGATTTGATCAATAAAATGATAAGTTTTATTTTTCATTCAAGTGTGATGTATCCTTAAATCATCCATAAAATTAATACTTATAATATATTTTCTTAGGGTGTTGAGAATTAGAGGCATATATAATTAATTTTTAAATTACTTCCGATCATAGTATCATCATGAGGATGGTGATCAATTCAGATAGATCAGTACACAGATCGCTTCTTTCGGGATAAATGAGTCTCTAGTCTACGGTGTAGAGATACTGAGCGGTAAGTGCGGGTAGTTGTTAGAGAACAACTAGTGCTGAGCGTGATCATACAAAGGATTACATAGATTTTTACTCAATCATCAGTGATCATCTTAATACTATAATTATGTGAATGGTTCTTTGATCTGTGGTGGTATGATTGCTCGCAGTAAGATTGTTGGAGTTTAACTGACACAGAAATATGCCCTCTTTAAGTCTTTATAGTGTATGTTGGCGATAGTTGATCTACTGTAGAAGTAGAATACGTATCTAGATAGAATGTATCGATCTTGATAGAAAGGAGTGGTCCTATAGAATTTAAGAGGTTAAGTCCATGAGTCTATGGCCACAGCAGTATGATTGATGAAAAAAATTTCTATGAGAATCACAATTGGACTTGAGCTAATTGAATCTATCATATGATTGATGGTTAAGGTTTGACGATTCATCCATGACCTGCCATCTAGTCGGAATTCATGATAAAAAGATTAAATCACATAAAAATTATATTTTAAGATTTTTTTTTATTCTGCTAGATTGTCACTACATACTGCTAGGTGTCACTGGTGGATTTGAGAGTTCACTAGGATTGCTCAAGATCGACGATTCTTGTTGAGTTAGAGTGAAATTATTCTGACATATTGATAAGAGTTTCAATGATACCATGATAGAAATCATGGTATATCTTACTACCAGATAGAATTGAACTTATGGGATCACATAAAGGGATTAGACTTGGATTAAGCAATTGAACTTATGAAGTCTCAATTAGGTTAGGAGAAATCTTATTGGATTCAAGATAATCTTACTAGTACAAGGTTGAACCAAATTTTCTCTTTAAACTAGAATTACTTATTTAATAAAAATTAATTCGAGTTAATTATCTGCTAAGAACTTAAATAAATTAGATTCATCGGGCTCTAAATGTTAGGTGCCAAGAGTTTTGGATCATATATAGGGATCTAATCCCTAATTGATTCCTTGATTGAACACTAGTTGGGGTGCCACTTGATTTGATCAAGTGTGGGTCTGCCCACTTGATTGGTGGCATGAAGGACAAGGGAGGGGTGCACCACCTCCTCTGGTTGGTGTGTGAGAGAAAGCCCTAGAGCGCCAAGGATTGGTGCCCCCTTGGTTCACCTGAGCATGGTCAAAGTATGGGGATACAAGGAGTCCTAATGCGATTAAGACTCACATTAGGTGGCTGATTTGGTTTTGATTAGGATTACAATCTCTTCTCTATTTAAGAGGGCCTCCCTTAAGTGTTTTGTATCAGATTTTCAGATTGCACATAGCCTCCAAACAGCCCCTCATGCCCCCTCCCTCTTCGCCCTTTGGTTTACACGTCCAAAAGGCTTGGACGTCCACCATCTTCCAACGCCCAAGAAGCTTGGGCGTCCCCTCTTCCTTACTGATTTTTAGATCCTGATTGCATCAAGATCAAGGGAAGGAGATCAAGAAAAGAGAAGAAAAGAAGAAGATCAAGAGAAGATCAAGAGTTGATCACAAGATCCAGACTTGATTTAGATTCGTAGGAAGATCATTTTTGGAGAAGAAAGATCTACATCAAAGAGGGTTGATCTAGGCTAATCCTAAGTAGATACTCGTAGAAGCCATACGCTTGTGTGGCTAAGGGAGAACCTATCTTCTTCTAGATCCAGATTCGAAGAAAGGATTAGCGAAACAGGGATGTGATCCGATCATATATTTAATTTCAGTATAAAATCAGTATGTGTTAATTTCAGCATATGAAGTAGACTTTGTGTGCTTGATCTTATGCATGCATGTTCTAGATTAAAAGAAGTTTTAATTTTTAATTTTACTGCATTATTTAGAAAAAAATTTGAAATATACATGCATACTTTCTTATGAAAATCCAACAGTGGTATTAGAGCCATGAATTTCATATGTATGAGATTGACATATATATTTTGAAAAGTATTTCAAAATCTGATTTTTTCTAATACATAAGATGTATGGATGTTTAATTTAGATCTGAAAATGATTTTATATCTGATTTTTAGTTCATATATAGGATATATGAAGGTATGCATAGATCTGAACCCAAACTATCCATACTAGACAATCAATTGACCAATGTACATAATTCTCTTATCCGTATAAAATATATAAATATATGGATATCATAGAATATGTACATTAATCAAAAGATAGATCTATGGTTATATGTAATGCAATATTTTTAAAATTTTTAAATTAGTGGGTTTCAAAGTATATGGCATCATTGTAGATGGGGATGGTCGGGATGCGCATCCCACGCATGTGGACTTGGGGCATGCCAGACGACTAAGCCATGCGAGCACACCAGTATGGCATCCAAGCGAATCCCATCTTGGAGGTTCCAAAGTAACGAGCAACATTGCAAATAAGACTGAAAACGGACCGGACTGGGTCGGGCCACACCCCTTCTTGAGTCCGATCCAAAAAATTTTTTCAAGCTTTGAGCCCAGCCTAGGGCCTAGAATCTAATTGCCAAGCCGCCCCAGCCATCGTAGGAGTAGATGAGTAGGTCAGAACCGATCTGATGGTAGTTTGACCTCAAACCCCTACCGTCGAAGGCAATAGGACTACTCTCGTCAAAGAGCTTCTCGGAGTGGTTCCACCTCTCAAAAATAATATTAATTTAAATAATATTATTAATAATATTTAAATATTATTAATATTTAAATTAATAATATTTAAATTCAAATATTATTAATTTAAAATAATCAGATAAATCTAATTTTAAATATTTAAAATTTTAAAAGATGGAAATGGGGTGTGATGACGACGATGGAGCCATCGTAGTCACCATCGCTAATACTCACTATATGCAGTCCGATGGCGACATGGGTTCGTTGGCTAGACGCTCCGAAGGAGGGAGGTGGGGGTGCGGTGCGGTGGAGGAAGAAGGAAGGAAGCGAGGGAAGAAGGGGGAGGCAGGGCACGGTCGATCCAGCATGGGGAAGGACAATCTGGCAGGACACGACGCGACGAAGGAAGAGGGGAGGTCGGGAAGAAGATAGGATGCTGGGCCGATGAGATGTTGGCTATGAGAGGCGGCCGACAGCATCGAGAAAGAAAGGGGTCGGGCTCGGGAACCATGGATCCGACGTGGGGACGTTGGATTTGAGGTGGAGACGACGATGTGAGGCTAGGGGGAGGAGGTCGGGGGCTCCGATGGTGCAACGAGGGAGAACAGTGATCGGAGAAAGGGGAGCCTACGTGGGAGAAAGGGGAGGCGATGGGGGTCCTGTGAGCCCGTCGGGGACCCAGGGGGTTTTTAGGGCTTGTTATTAGTGATGGCTAAATTGCATCGCTAAAGCCATCGCTAATAATATTTTGAATTATTAGCGATGGACAGTCGTCGCTAATAATAAAAATCATAGTTGCTAATAACTTTTTACACTTATTATGATCGGTCCGATTTTCATCGTGATAAGTTGTCGGTAAATGCACGTATTAGCTACGACTAGTTGTAGCTAATAGCCATCGCTAATAAGTTATTTTCTTATAGTGAAGATCACAGCATCCAGAAAAAGAATAAAATTATAAAAATCCCTTGATTTTCAAATTATGACAGCTTCATGCTTGCTCATCCATATTTTGACTTCTTAGCGAGATCCAAATAAGGAAGGAGATTGCAAATATTAAAATCCAAACAAAGAAGATCATGCCAAATTAAAATCCAAACAAGAAAGATTATGACAGATAAAATCCAAACAAGAAAGGAGATTATGGAAATCTCTTATATTCCACCCCTTAAATCATGATGGATCCATACTTCCTCATCCATCTGAATAGAATTAAGGACATTCCAAGAGAATAGGCTCTAAGAGGGAGAAACTCTCATAACTCAAAACTCTAATGTTAAGAGGCTCTCAAGCTCTCATCCATCATTCCATTTTCCTTCTTTCTTGCAGGACCACAGGTCTTGGAGCATCTGAACTGAAGCAAGAACAAGATCGAGTCAAGGCAAGATCAAGATCGAGCTAAGGCAAAGATCAAGTCTGAACTGAGGTAAAGATCAAGTTGGATCTGAAGTGAAGAATAAAATTGAGTGGAGACAAGATCAAGTCTGAACCAAGAAAAAGAACAAGACCGAACCAAGGCAAGATCAAGGCTGAGCTGAGGCAAAGATCAAGGTCGAATCGAGACAAAGATCAAGGTCAAGCTGAGATAAAGATCAAGTCCAAATTGAGGCAAGAACAAGATCGAGCTGAGGTAAGTCAAGGCCGAACTGAGGTAAAGATCATGTCCGAACTAAGACAAAGATCAAGGCCTAGCTGAGGCAAAAATCAAGTCCAAACCGAGGCAAAGATCAAGGCCGAACAGAGGCAAAGATTAAGGTCGAGCCGAGGTAAAGATCAAGTCCGAACTGAGGCAAAGAACAAGATCGAGCCAAGGCAAGATCAAGGATGAGTTGAGGCAAAGTTTAAGGCTTAATTGAGGCAAAGATTACATCCAAATCGAGGCAAAGAATAAATCCAAATCGAGGCATGAACAAGATCAAGCCGAGGCGAAGATGAAGGCTGGGCCAAGGCAAAAATCAAGTCCGAACCGAGGCAAAGATGAAGTCTGAGCTGAGATAAAGATCAAGTCTGAATCAATATAAAGAACAAGATTGAGTCGAGGCAAGATCAAGACTGAGCTGAGGTAAAGTTCAAGGCCGAATCGAGGTAAAGAATAAATCCGAACTGAGGTAATGAACAAGATCGAGCCAAGGTAAAGATCAAAGTCGAGCCAAGGCAAAGATCAAGTCCAAATTGAGACAAAGAATAAGATGGAGCCAAGACAAGATCAAGACTGAGCTAAGGCAAAAATCAAGGCCAAACTAAGGTAAAGATCGAGATCAAGTTGAGGCAAAGATCAAGACCGAACCGAGACAAAGATCAAGATTGAGCTGAAAAAAAGATCAAAAGTGAGACCGAGCTATCAAGCCAAGGGTCAAGATCAAGACTAAGCCAGGATGAAAGATCAAGGTTGAAGGAAAGTCCAATGCCAAGATGAAGTCCAAATACCGATCAAACAAGACTGACCTCCATAAGCTGACCTTTCAAAGGCCGAACTCCCAAAAATCAACCTTCCAAAAGTCGACCTCCAAAGGTCGATCCCAAAAAATAAGCTCCTGAATGCCGAGCTCTCAAAGGTGGACTTTCATAAATTGATCTCTCGAAGGGCAAGCCCCCACAGCCGACCTCCTGAAAGTCAAGCTCTAAAGACCGACCCCTCAAAAGCAAGCTCCTAAAAGTCGAGCTCTCAAAGGCCGACCTCCATAAGCCGACCTCCTAAAGGCCGAACTTCCAAAGCTGACCTCTCAAAAGTCAACCCCCAAAGGCCGAACCCCCAAAAGTAAGCTCCTAAAAAATGAGCTCTCAAAGGCCGACCTCCATAAGCTGATCTCTCGAAGATCGAGCTCTCGAAGCCAACCTCCCAAAAATCGACCTTCGAAGGCCGATCCCCCAAAAGCAAGCTCCTAAAAGCTGAGCTCTCAAAGGTCGACCTCCCAAAGCCAAGCTCCCAAAAACCAAGGTGAAAAGATTGACTGAAAAATGCTAGCCAAAAAAAGATAACTAGAGACAAACTAACTAAAATAGGGTAATATGACTCTAATCATCTTTTATTTTCTTTACTATTATTTCAAAATCCAACCTAACTTAGGAATCGAAAGGCCCGATCAGAACCAATCTAGTGAGTTCTTTCATTCTTTGTGTGTGGATGTGTAACTCAATGGTCCAATGAAGTTTCTTGCCCATGGAGAAGTCGAGCAAAAGCCACAACTACAATGGCCAAAAGGTGCTGAGCGAAACCTACAAACTCCAACCATCTAAGATGAAGAAGACCTCAGCAAAGCCACAAGAAGACCTCGAAGGTGCTTTGTCTCTGGATGAATATAACCATGATGAGTTCTTCGAAGGCGCTTCATCTCCAGACAAATATAAGCATAAGAAAGGCACTTCATCTTCAAATAAAAATAGCCATGATGAGTTTCTTAAAGGCGCTTCATCTCCAGATGAATATAGTCACAGAAGAATACTTCATCTTCGGACGAATATAGTCATGATGAGTTCTTCGAAGGTGCTTCATTTTCAGACGAATATAGCTACAAGAAGGATATTTCATCTCCAGATGAATATAGCCACGACAACTTTCTCGAAGGCACTTCATCTCTGGATGAATATGGCCTCAAGAAGAATGCTTCATCTTCGGATGAATATAACCATGAGAAGGGCGCTTCATATCTTAATGAATATAGCCACAAGAAGAAGCTGAAAGCACCTCATCTTCGAACAAGAATAGCCACGAGATCCTCAAAGGCGAACAAGAGTAACCGATGAAGAAGACCTCGATGAATAAGAAGCAAGGGATAAAAGAACCCTTGAAGACCTAAGATGACCATGAGTGAAGGAAGCCCCTTATCCCTAATACGAGCCGAGCTATGAGCAACAGTGGCAAAAAGAATACATGGAGGCTCAAAACATCAGTAATGTCGATTTGAACCGAAAAATTAATACGCATACTCAAAGCCACCCTAAAGATGAGCCAAAGAATATGCTTCCTTCAAGAGACCACCTAAAAGTGCCTGAACACCTTAGCCTATACTATCTAACTTGAGATAGGTTGTCTAAATAGGCTTGCTTAAAATATGGTACAATCTCTATGCGTTGGATGCTTGAATCAGGATTAGCATCAGCTACTACTCAAAGCTAATATGTGATGTACTCCCTTAGTCCGATCTAATTCTAGCTCGAGCTCGAAAATAGGGAGCATATGTTATGGGTAGAAAATTCTTTCCTCAGATGAAGTTGATGTGCAAGAAAGCTGGGCCAGTCCAACCTTAATGATGGCTAATATCTTGTAAAAATATTATACCCGATTTACAAGAGTTGAAAAAAATCCAGAGTCTGTATGACAACCTGCCATGAGTAGATAAGGAAGAAGATAACAAGAATATCTTGCCTAATGAAGCAAAGCTAACCATCAATTCTTTTTCATTCCTGATGAGATAAGAGATAATAAATATATCTCTCCAAATAAAGCACAAGACAATAGACATATCTCATCGAGTAAGTCAGAGCTAACCACCTGATTCTCATTTCTTCTGATGGCTCTTTAGCCTCTACCTATAAATAGAGACCCTCAAAGTATGAAATCACTTCTCTCCCAACACGCTTACTCCTTCCCATCTATTTCATAATTCTGACTTGAGCATCGAAGCCAACTCCGATCAAAAATTTATCTTGCAAGTTCTGCTATCATTGTCCTGCTATTACCGACCTGTAGTCATCGATCAACTCCAGCGACCCCGACCCAAGATAGATTTCTACAGCAACATGTATAATAGGCTACAAATGAAGATCCTTCTAGGAGCTAGGGTCGAAGTAATAAATATCATATGAAAGCTAACCAAAATATTTGGATGGTATAATTCTAAAGGCTGAATAGATAGAAACAATTGGGACAGGTGTTTATGAAAGAGGCCGAATGAAGACTAGTAATAAATTGAGACTAAGTCTCGGTTTGATGGGAGGTGTGAGGTTTAATTGTTCTACCAAATGCTAGTATTGGGAGGGCAGTGAGAATCAATTATCAAAACTATCAAAGAGAATAGAGGCCCGACGTGGGTAATAAATATTAGAGTGAGCAATTACTTATGGTATGTCGTCTAGTATAAATAAGAGGAATTGTATTATGTAGAGAGACCTTTTAATCTAAAACACATCAATGAATATTAATTTTCCTTTATTTGCTAGAATATTTGGAGGGAAAACTCAAAATTTTTCTTCCCTTTAAAGTTTCCTAAAAACTTTGTCATGAGTTTAGTCCCTCATTGGAAAAAGACAATTATTTTTTCATGTTTATGTACCATTTTCCTTTGTCCACCTTTGCTTGGGGGTCTTGGAGGAAGTGAATTTTATATTTCACATGCATATGTTGACCCGACTCATACACATCACGGCATGACATGTACGGGATAATGTTCTATTTTACTTTTATTTTTTCATCATTTATTTCTTCTTTTCATTTTAATTTTCGTCATAATTTTCTATTGACTGATCGCTTCCCTTCACGGTCAAACAATCAAATGACCATTTTTACTGGACAACCATATTTTCCTTTGACCAGTCACTTCCCTTTGTGGTCAAAAGCTTTCCTTCTTCTTCTTACCAAGTGTTAAAAGAAACCCATCAACCATCTCCACAATCATGCTCTAAGAGAGGGCATCTCGGTCATATCTTGTGACAAAATTGCCAATAAACACTAGTATGGGAGTCAAAAATTTGCCTTGGGATAGTGGCTAACATATATATTTCTAAGTTTCTTCTTCCCTGCATCTTAAATCTATAAGCCAATCCAACCAAGCTCTAGGTAAATCAAATTCTTTCTCTCATCATTATCATATAATTCCAATGAATCTGAAGTTTATATAAACTCTTATTTAAACATGTCTCAATTTTAAAGAACTCTTTCTTAACGTGAGTTTTTTCTAAACTATTCTCGGTTTGATAAAACTCTCCTTCACAAGAGATTTACTGCAACATTCTAAGGCAAACTTCTCTCTCTATGTTCTGGTTTTATTAAACCATTACCAGAAAATTGTATTCGGTTTTAAATTTATCTTAGTCTTTGAATTATGGAAATTACATTAGTACTTTTATTACTTCAAGGCCAATAAGTTGCATTTATATTTCAGATTTCTTTTGTTTGCTTTGAAGGTTAAGAGTATAATTATTAAAACTCTATTAGAGCTCTAATCAAACCCTTTGAAATCAAGTTTCTTGTAATCTTTATATGTCATCTTAACCCCAAAAAATTCAATGGTCATTGATTCCTTAGATGGCAGAAAGAGCTTGAAGCCTAGTTAATTACTGTTGGCCTCATCACTATCATTGGGAAAAGACCATCCTATGATGTTTCCTCCTCCTCATCTAGATCAAGATCTTCTTCCAGATCATCTAATTCATCATAACTTCTTGAACTAATAAATCATCAGAAGATATTGAATTCCATTGTAGGTTCAGAATCCTTATTTACCTTGCAGATGATCTATATGAAACCTAGAGGAAATATAAGACTACTAAGGAACTTTGGATTGCCCTAAAAGATGCCAATAGTAGAGGCAATAAGGAGAAAATGAGATTCACCATTAGTGACTTTAGTAATTTGAAGGTGGTGGACAATATCCCTATAAATGACCAAATCCATTATTTTCAAAATTTGGTCCAAGAGATTCATAAAAGGGGCTTGACATTAAATGAAAATTATCAAGTCTCTTATCAATTGACAAGCTCCTGCCTTTAAGGACTAATTTTGGATGTGATCTTAAAAGAACCCAAGGCAACCTTATCCTTAGATCAGTTGTTCAAGCCATTAGAATAGAAGACCAATATCACATTAGAGAGTTCAAAGAAAATCAATTGAAAGCCAAATTAAATATGACTGAATCTCAAAACTTAGTGTAAAAACCTAAGGGTCAAGACTACTAAGAACCTTTAGACCTAAAGACTTCAAAATCGAAGGTAAAAGGAAGAGGGGTAGATTCCAGAATAAGTTCAAACCCAATTCTCAAGCCATAGGGAATAAGAAACTTGTTGATGGAAGGTTCTGCTTTGTTTGTGACCCAGACAACCACCTTACACAATAATGCTTCTACTGGAAGAAAGAAAAGGTTGTTTCCAGTAAGAAAAGGTTGTGACTAAGAAGAAGAACCAACCTCAAACTAAATCTATGGTAAATATGATAAAAGGCGAGTCATCTATCTTTAGGTCAATATTCTTTATTCCTTCAATTAACTTTATTTATAACAACAGTGGTTGGTGGTTAAATTTCAGTGCCAATATCTATATTTGCACTAATAGAGTATATTTTTTTCTTATCAAGACTCAAGTGAAGGAAGTGTAATTATGGAAAATGGAACAACTATCAATATTTTGGGTAGTGGTATGTCAATCTATGTTTTACTTTTGGAAAAAATATTATCCTTCGAGATGTGCAACATGTTTCAAGCATAAGAAGAAACCTTATTATTGGATCCCTATTAGTGCAATTAAGGTATAAGATTGTATTAGAGTTTAACAAGATTGTAATTTCTAAAAGTAATGTATTTATTAGAAAAGGATTTATGACTGAAGGATTGTTCAAACTAAATATAATTTATCCTTTAATTAATTGAAATTCTTTTTTAGATCTTTTTCAATAAATTCTATTAAATTCTGAATCTTGGGATGTTTGGTATAGTAGACTAAGACATATGATTTTCAAATCTATCCAAAAAATGTTCAATCTTAAACTTATTTCTAAACTCAAAATCGATCATAAAGCTAAGTGTGAGATCTATGCTCAATCCAAATAAGCTAGGAGACCTTTCAAATCCATACCTCAGAGAAATTCTTAACTCCTTGAATTAAGTCATAGTGATGTTTGTAATTTTTGTAGCAATTCAATCTGTGGAGGTAGTCATTATTTTGTGGCCTTTATTGATGACTTCTCTAGATATTGTTGTTTTGATCTCCTAAAGATCAAGGATGAGGTCTTCAATAAGTTTAAAATTTTTGAAGCTGATGCTAAAAATCATACTAAAAGGAAGATTAAAATCCTAAGGTCTGATAAAGGAGGTAAATATTCATCAAATGAACTTACTATCTTTTGTGAAAAATATGATATCATTCATGAAGTCACTACTTCTTACTTTCCTCAATCCAATAGTGTTACTAAATGGAAGAGTAGAACCTTGTTGGGCATAGTTAATGCCATGATTATTAGTTCTGGTGTTCTAGAAAATTTATAAGGAGAAGCTTCTTTGATTTCTACTCTTACCTCAATAGAATTTCTTAAGATCCTTATGAGTATTGGAAGAGATATATACTAAAGTTGAGTAACTTCCAAGTCTCAAAATGCTTAGCTAAGGTTGTTGTTCCTAAATCTAAAGAAATAAATTAGGTCCTAAAACTATTGATTCTATTTTTGTTGGGTATTTTCTTGATAGTAATACTTATTATTTTTTTATTATTCATTCTGATTTAAATGATACATCTATTTATACCATTATTGAATCTAAAGATATAATCTTCTTTGAAAATATATTTCCTTTCAAGCCTCAAATCCCTAGATCCACATATGATTATGACTTTTATTCCTTACCTAATTCAACTCAAATGTCTAGTCCTTCGATCCTTAATGATCCTATATCTAATCAACATAATCTTCTTTCTGAGCCCAAAAGAAGCAAAAGGGTTAGGATTGAAAAGAAACTGAATGAAGATTTCTTTACCTTCTTAGTTGAGGATATACCTATCCCATACCAAGAAGTTATAAGATCTCCTGTTGCTTTTTTTTTGAAGGAGACAATTAATAGTGAGATTAAATTTATTATTGAAAATAATATTTGGATTCTTACTGATTTACTTATTGGAAATAAATCTCAGGTCATAAATAAATCTTTAGAAAGAATCTTAGAGTTGATGGATCGGTGGAAAAATATAAGGTGCAACTTGTAGTCTAGGGTTTTAAGCAAAAAGCTGATATTGATTCTTTAATACTTATATCCCTATTGCTAGCATCATCACTATCCATATCCTCCTAGCTCTTGCTTCCATCCATAAACTCTTTATACATCAACTAGATGTGAAGATAGCCTTGCTCTATGGAGATCTTGATGAGAAAATTTATATAACTAAACCTAAGGACTTCGTAGTGTCAAGACAAGGCCATAAAATGTGCAAGCTTAGTAGATCTTTATATGGACTAAAGTAAGCACCAAAATAATGCCATGAGAAGTTATAGTATTATTCTTTCATATGGTTTCCAAATCAATGAATCTAATAATTATCTCTGTCATAAAAAATTTGATGATCGATATATCCTTTGTTGCCTCTGTGTGGATGATATATTGATTCTGTCTTCTGACTTTGTTCTAATTAATATGTCAAGAAATATCTTTCTCATCATTTTTTTAAATATAAAAGATTTAGGTGAAGCTTATCCAAATCATGGTTTGAGGATCATTCAGTCCCCTGATTCTATCTCAATCTCAATCTCACTACACCCAATTGTTGATTGATAAATTCAGTTCTTCCAATGTTTCTCCTATTTTTACTCCTTTTGATCCTTTTGTCTAACTTTTTAAGAAGTTTGATAATCCTACGAATCAAAAAAGATATGCTTAAATCATTGGATCTCTTATGTATCTCTCCAATCATACTAGATCTAACATTGCTCATACTATTTCTAGACTTAGTCGATATACTACTAATCCTAGTAGGGTTCATTAAATTACTTTAGGAAGAGTCTTTAGGTATCTTAAAGGTTCTATTCTATATTATCTTAGATTGTTGGATATCCAGCTGTATTGGAGGGATACAATAATGCAACCTGAATTTCTTATGCATCTGACGTTAAATCCACCATCAGCTATGTATTTCTTCTTGGTGGTAGTGTTGTATCTTGGAAATTAGCCAAACCAACCATACTAACCAGAAGTATAATGAAAGGTGAACTTATTGCTCTTGAATCTACCTACTTTGAAGCTGAATGGCTTAAAGATTTATTGTCTAAAATTCCATTGACTTCATCTCCTATTCCTCCTATTTCGATCCATTGTAATGGTAGAGCTGTAATTGATTTTTGCCTGCAAAAAAGCTTGTAAATTCAAAAATAAATAAACACATAAAGTGAGACAAAAGTCTGTGAGAAAGCAAGAAATTCATGATATTATTTCATTATCTTATGTAAAAACTGATAATAATCTTACTGATTACCTTACTGAAGGCTTAAATAGGACTAAGATTTTAGAGTCCTTGATGGAGATGGAATTTAGCCTATAATGGGTCTTTCAGCAGTCAGAACCTGACTTCTGTGATAGGTGACCTCTTGAAGGAGGTATAATGTGGCCATAACAAGCTAATTGGTTGGTCAGGGGAGCATATGTTTATATATATATATATATATATATATATATATATATAGGAGTTTTTACTCCACCTCATCCCTATGATGATTAGTAATCCTATTTAGATATTAAAGAAGAGCATAGCTCTTAATGAGATCTAAGAAGTATTCTCCTCAAGATGTGACTATGCATACATCCATAGAGGGCTCACCTATATGAGACTTCCATATATGGCCACAGCTAGGGGACATGGGCAAACCTTAAGTGTTCTTACAAACAACAAAATACTTGTGCATGATTAAGAATGTGCAACCCTACAATATATCTTTCTATACTATGTATATAGTAGTTGAAGTCTGGATCAAGAGAATATAATTTAAGACTTGGTTCACTCCAATTCTTTTAGAATAAAACTATATATATTATGTAAGATTAAGACACTTTACCCATTGCATCGTGTAAACACTCAACAGTAAAATTTTGAGTATTTTTATCTCAAATTATTATTATTATTTATTTTAAATTTTGAGTTTTGAGGGGGACTATTAGAATTTTTGGAGGGAAATCTCAAAATCTTTCTTCCCTCCAAAGTTTTCTAAAACCTTTATCATGAGTTTAGACTCACATTGAAAGGGGATAATTATTTCTTGACAATTGTGTTCCATTTTCCTACTTGGGGGCCCTAAGGGGAGTGCATTTTATATTTCACATGCCTGGCTTGGCTCGCATGCATGAACATGATGCGGCATGGTGCATGGGATAATGTTTCATTTTATTTTTCTTTTATCATATTTTATTTTTTTTTCTATTTTATTTTTTATTATAATTTTTGTTCACTAGTCACTTTTCTTTGTGGTCAGAAACTTTCCTTCTTCTTCTTGCTGAGTATTCAAAGAAGTCTATCAATCCTCTCCACAATCATGCCCCAAGAGAAGGCATCTCGATCATATCTTAAGATGGAATTCTTGAATACTGGCACGAGGGTCCTGAATTTGTCTTAAGACAGTACCTAGCGCACTTTCAGATTTCATCTTTCTTGCATCTTAAATTTATGGGCCAAACTTACTGAGCCCTAGGTAAGTCAAATTATTCATTTTCATTCCACCCCATCCTTATGGTGATTAGTGCTCCTATGTAGATGTTAAAGAAGAGCGTAGCTTTGAAAATAGACTCAAGAGGTATTCTTCTCAAGATGTAGATGTAACTATCCACACATCCTTAGAGGACTCACCTATATGAGACTTCTATATACGACAGTGACTAGGAGATACGAGCAAACCTTAGGTGCTCTAACGAGCAAAAAAATACATATGCATAGTGAATAACATGCAACCCTATGATAGATATTTCTATATTATATATATGGTAGGTGAAGTCTAGGTCAAGAGAACGTAGTTCAAGACCGATTCACTCTAATTCCTTTAGATGGAAACTATCTACACTAAGTAAGATTAAGACACTTCACCCATTATATAGTATAAATACTCAACAAAAGAGTTTCGATTATTTTTATCTCAAATAATTATCATTATTTATTTTAAAATTTTAAGTTTTAAAGGGAACTGTTAGAATTTTTGAGAGAAAAACTCAAAATTTTTCTTCCCTCCAAAATTTCCTAAAATCTTTATCATGAGTTTAGTCCCACATTGAAAAAAGATGATTATTTCTTGATATTTATGTACCATTTTCCTTTGCCCACCTTTGCTTGGGGACCTAGGGGGGAAGTAGATTTTATATTTCACACGTGCGTGCCCGCCTCGGCTCGCACACATGAACATAGTGCAACATGGAGCACAGGATAATGTTCCATTTTTTTTTCTTTTATCATATTTTATTTTTTATTTTTATTTTATTTTGATTATAATTTTTTATTAACTAGTCACTTCCCTTCATGGTCAAAAATGTTCCTTCTTCTTGCCGAGTATTAAAAGAAGTCTATCAACTCTCTCCACAATTGTGCTCCAAGAGAGGGCATCTTAGTCGTATCTTGGGATAGAATTTTTGATAAATATTGGCATAAGATGGTACCTAGCACACTTTTAGGTTTATTCTTCCCTGCATCTTAAATCTATGGGCCAATCTAACCAAGCCCTAGGTAAGTCAAATTATTTCTTTTATCATTATCATATAATTCAAACAAATTTGAAGTTTATAAAAACTTTTACTCAGACATTTCTTGGTTTTAAAGAGCTCTTTCTTGACGTGAGTTTTTCCAAAATCATTCTCGATTTGATAAAACTCTCCTTCACAAGGGATTTACCATAACATTATTATTTTTACATTAATTTTAGTTTATCTTGCATTTTATTTACTAATAGGACTCTATTTTGGAAGTAATTTTAACTTAGATCTCTTCATGCTAGGCTATATCCTATCTCAATCCAACTTCTTTCAAATAACCATATGACTATGACAAAAGTCCTTGAAGATCAAGATATATGAACCCACGCTACCCATTCTACTATTGCACCCTCCCTTCAATTACTCTTTTACTGGCTATTCAAATGCTAGTGGTATGCCTGCAAACCTATCTACCCCCTACCATGAGAACTTAACAAACAATTTTTCTAGCAAGTCCATCCCTAAAAGATGAAAAAAAACCATATATCATCCAAATTATTATAAATTATATTAGAGTGGACCTACCTTGTAACCCATGTGGATGGCCTCCATATTGCATGCACTAGGTGCAATTAGACTGTGTCAAATCCCACGGTGGATAACACGCCACGCTACCCCTTATATTTCACCAATTCCCGATTGAGCGCTATCCATCATGCATATGCCCCAAGATTTGCCCTGGTTCACTTGCACCTGGTGCATGCAATAATTTCTCATGTGGATGAAGGTGTATTGGAACCCAAACCTATTTAGCTAATCATGACGAGTATGTGAAGACCCGTGTAAGGAACCTAAATAATATCTTATTGGCCTTTCTTCTTTGGTGGAGAGACAAAAAACAACAAGTTTAAGAACAATGATATTTAGTGTTTATGATCTGATCACTTTTGATAATTTTAATAAGAGGAAACTAAGCAATTTCAAGTGTTGTAGATCTATACTTTGGCCTCGGCCCAAACAACCTTGTCACCGTCGAGCTACTCATAGTCAAGCTACTGGAGATGGCATTTGTTGGGCTAAAGCATAGATGTGATGATCACCTAATATAACCTATCGAGTCAGCAGCAATTTTTATTCCTCAGTGTAATCCCGTTTCACCTCGAAGGATGACCTACTTCATTTTGCCGACCTACTTCGACAAGCAAGAGGGTAAGTATCCATTCCACAGACTCCAGTTCCTCAGCATGGACGACCTACTAGATCGGCTATGGCCGATCTATTCCTTTCACCAACAGATCCGTCCTTCCTCCCAATTGGAAAGTCCAAATAAGGTAGGATTTCTTCGTGATTAAATCTCCCGTAAAAGGAAAGTCCTCCTATAAATCTGTTTGTACGATAAATTTAGAAACTACCAGGACTCCAGGATGGATATGCCTCAAACTCCTCTCCTATAAATTAAAAGCTCCAGGACCCTCCAAGATACGTAATCGACTCCTCACTCTCTTCTCTCCTTGTTCTCCAATCTCCTGACTTGAGCGTCAGAGGATCTATGCCAAAGAACATCACTCCGGTGTGGACTTATTTTGTAGGTATTTGAATGAAGATCCAGTGATGGTTCCACTTAAATGTTTGACCTCAAGCGGAGAGATCGGCAACAATATTTGGCACTAGAGGAAGGAGCCTCTTCGACTAATTTCGAAGTCCTATTCCAAGGCTAGTCCTGAGGTCCTATTTCGAGAGGAGAGACTTCAACACCGATCACCATGAGGATGCACAAAGGAGCATTAACTGCATCACAATGCTCCAATGGTTGGCGAGTCAATAATGTCTAACCAACCAATGCATCACCACCACAAGCACAAGAGAACCCTCTACCAGCAGAACCAGTAGTACCGCGGCACCGGCAATCTCTCATGATCAATATAACAGCCTTGTCTAACAAGTACAAGCACTTTTGACTACGGTGAGGAAGATGCAACAAAATACAGAGCCACACCCTGCTCCAGAAGGTCCACAGTTGGCAAGAGAAAGATCGACAAATCAGCTCCCTCGTAGCCCAACGGCAGGGGCTAGTCATCATAGCCTACCATCCTAAAAGATCTCCTACTCCTATTTCTAGAAGGGATTCAACTCTGGGTCATGCTTCTCCTCGTCGCTGACAAACCAGGGATGACAAGATGGAAGAGAAGCTCTGAGAAATGCAATAATAGTTTGATGTACTTTGAGCATCGAAGCAGCCAAAGGATGATCTGGGATTCAATGTCGACCCACCCTTCACTCAAAGGATAATGGATGAGCTTCTTCCACCTTGACTCAAGATGCCTCAGATGGAGCCTTATGATAGAACTATCGATTCGGTGGACCACCTAGAGAATTTTTGAACTTTGATGGTTCTGCAAAGAGCCGGTGATGTAACTCTCTGTCGTGCTTTTCCTTCAACTCTAAGGAAGGCAACTCGTCATTGGTACTCTAATCTGCAACAGAACTTTGTGGATTCATTCTATCAACTGAGTCAGCTTTTTGTTACATACTTCGTTAGCAGCAAATGATAGTGGCATAATTCGGACTTCCTTGTCAGCATCAAGCAGAGGAAGAATGAATCTTTATGAGACTACATAAGCCGATTCAATGCTGCGACTTTAGAGGTGCGAAATTTGGATCAATATGTGGCGATAACCATGTTTAAGGTAGGGCTTCAGCAGAATGATCTCCTTTACTCACTCAACTTGAATTATCCAAAGGACTTCCTTGAAATGTTAGAGCGGGCTGAGAATTACACCCAGGCCGATAAAGCTTGGGACCAGCAAAGGGAGAACCTTGGTCGAACATTACATCAGAGCTCTGGTCAAAAGAAAAAGAACTCCTGACGAGTGCAGCACCAATGCCAAAACCTAAGCCTCGTCGTTCTTGGACCCCACCTCGAAGCGATCGACCTAGATCTTCTGCACTACCTCACCGATCTAAGTCTCCCCCATGGAAGTTCCATTACTTCACTCCACTCAACACCCCCAACCTCAGATTCTTATGGAGATAAAGCGGCAAGAAGAGTTACCCTGTCCGAGGAAGATGGTCACCTCGGCACACAAGAAAGATTCGAGGAAGTACTGCAGATACCATCATGATTACGGGCATGACACAGAAGAATGTTGGTAGCTCAGGGGGGAAATTAAGGTACTGATCCGATGTGGACGTCTTTGTCGATATGTTGATGAACATTAGATCCTGAGAAATCAACGTGACGAGTCTCCTCGATAGAAAAACCCCCATAGAGACCAACCGGTAGTAGGGGAGATTCATATGATCTCTGGAGGGCAGCTCGATCGGCGCACCTCAGATCCAAGCCGAGCTGAGAATAAGGAGGTGAAAAAGATGAAGATCGATGATGAGGTCACTTTCTCTAAAGCCGACTTAGATGGAATAAAGTGTTCCCATGATGACCTTGTAGTTGTCTCTTTAAATATTACTAATTATGATGTACATCGGGTCTCGATTGATAATAGAAGCTTAGTTGATGTTTTGTTTTACGATGCCTTTGTTCGTATAAACTTAGACTCTAAGTTATTGATGAAGAGGATTACCCCTCTGATCAGATTCTCAAGTACTACGGTCGCAGTGGAAGAAACCATCCCTCTAACCACTATAGCTGGATGAGCTCCAAAATAGGTGATTGTATAAATAAATTACTTCATGGTAAAAAGTCCGTTCATGCACAATGTTATTCTAGGTTAGCCTAGACTCAATACACTTTGAGCTATAGTGTCGACCTATCATCTAATGGTAAAGTTTCCTACCCCGCATGGAGTCAGCGAGCTTTGGGGAAACTAGCAACTTTTAAAAGAGTGCTATATGACGACCCTGCAAAGAGCAACACCTGTGGAACAGTTAATGGATGAGCTAGATGTGCGGGATGAGAAAACTGAGCAAAGAAGACATCCTATGGAAGACCTAATATTTGTATCCATTGGCGAAGATTCGAATAAAGTTATGCAGGTCGGCTCAAATTTATGTGAAGAGGAACGTCAGCACCTCATCTCCTTCCTACAAGCCAATGCTGATGTATTCACTTGGACGGCCTTAAATATACCTAGCATAGATCCAGAGGTAGTGGTCCATCAGCTCAATGTGGATCCAAAGCATCGCCTGGTTGGGCAAAAAAAATATAGTTTTGCTCCTGATTGATAGAAGGCCATATAGGAAGAGATGGACAAACCCTTGAAAGTGGGGTTCGTGTGAGAAGTGTATTACCTAGAATGGTTGGCCAACATCGTCCTAGTCCCTAAAGCCAATGGGAAGCGGCATGCATGCATTGACTACACTGACCTCAACAAGATGTGCCCAAAGGATAGTTATATGTTGCCCCGCATTGATTAGCTGATGGATGTGACTTCAGGACATCACCTCCTATCATTTATGAATGCATTCATTGGATCTAATCAAGTCCGAAAGGCCTCTAAGGATGAGGAGAAAATCTCTTTTGTTATTGATCGAGGTCTTTTTTGCTATAGGTTCATGCCATTCAGCCTTTAGAATAAGGGGGCAACTTATCAACTACTCGTTAACAAGATCTTTAAGAAGCAGATCGATAAAAATATGAAAGTATATGTTGATGATATGCTGGTCAAAAGTCAGATTACTGAGCATCACATTGCCAACTTTGAAGAGTCGTTTGCGGTACTACAGCAATTTTGAATGAAGTTCAACCCCAACAAGTGCGTATTCGATGTCACCTCCAGTAAATTCTTCGACTTCATGGTGTCTCAATGGAGAATCGAGGCAAATTCAAAAAAAATTCAAGCTCTTTGAAAAATGAAGCCGCCAAGGATGATTAAAGAAATGCAGTGCCTGACTGGGAGGATTGCCGCCTTGAATAGATTTCTCTCAAGGTCGATCGAAAGAAGTCTGCCCTTCTTTAAAGCTCTCAAACAGGTGAAGAACTTTTGATGGTCGGAAGAGTGTCAAGTTGCATTTGACGACCTAACGAAATACCTCGACTCACCTCCACTCTTCAACAAGCCAGAATCCAAAGAAGTATTGTACTTATATCTTGCTATTTTCACCTTCGTAATTAGCTCCATCCTCATTTGCCAGAAAGTCAAGGTGCAAAAGCCAATCTACTACGTTAGCCGGATGCTCCATGATGTCGAGATCAGGTACATAAACTTGAGAAGATGGCCTATGCTCTCATGATATCATCTAAAAAATTATGGCCATACTTCCAAGCTCATATCATTGCCGTCCTTATCGATCAACCCATCAGATCGATACTCCATCGATCGGAGACCTCAGGGCGATTAGCCAAGTGAGCCATCAAGCTAGGTGAGTTCGACATTAAATACCTACTACGATAGTCCATCAAAGCTTAGGCATTAGCTGATTTCATTCTGGAATGCACCATCCCAGATGAGGAGTAGAATGCTGAAGAAGTGGTTTTATCAACTAACGAATATTAGGTTCTCCATGTAGATGACTCCTCGAACACCACAGGCTCGAGAGCTGGGTTGATTTTAACCAGCCTAGATGGAGTAGTCATAGAATATGCCCTACACTTTGAGTTCCCCACCTCTAATAATCAAGTCGAATACAAAGCATTGGTGACTGAATTGAGGATGGCAAAGGACCTAGGGGTGAACCACCTCAAAGTTCATAGCGACTCACAGCTCATCGTCGTTCAAGTGCAGGACAAATATGAAACTCAAGAGCCGAACATGATGAAGTACCTATAGAAAGTCAAAGATCTTGCCTCCAACTTTATTACCATGAATATCGTACAGATATCGAGGATAGAAAATGTGTGAACCGACCTACATTCAAAATTAGCAACAGTAGGTACGGTCGACCTAAAAAGGACCTCATATCTTAAAACTCTTGAAAAGTCGAGCATTGAGGAGCCTAAAGTGATGCAAACCAACCCTGAGCCAAGCTGGATAGATCCCATCTTACGTTATTTGCAAGATGAGATGTTGCCTGCTGATCAAGATGAGACTAAGAAGTTGAGATATCTCACCCCTCAATATCTCATCTATGATGGAAGATTATATAAAAGGTCTTTCACTCTACCTCTGCTCTGATGCCTTCGCCCGTTAGAAGCTGAGTACCTTTACTTGAAATTCATGAGAGAATCTATGGTAATCACTTAGGAGGCAAGGCTCTTGCTCATAAGGTGCTACGGTAGGGGTATTACTGGCCAACCATGTAGAAGAATGCTGCCGACTTGGTAAACAAGTGCGATCAATGCTAGAGGACTTTCAAACATTCAGCACCGACCTTCAACCCCTCTGGCTCCAATCACAACCCCATGGTCGTTTGCTCAATGGGGGATGGACATCCTTGGACCTTTTCCAATGGCAGCGGTGCAGAAGAAATCCCTATTCGTCACGATCAACTATTTCATCAAATGGGTAGAAGTAGAAGCACTGGTGACTATCACCTCAGCAAAGGTATGTGACTTTGTATGAAAGTTGATTATCTGTCGATTCGGATTGCCATGAGCAATTATCACCAACAACGGACGGCAGTTTGACAATCTGAAGTTCAAAGGGTTCTGCAATAGACTGGGCATGAACCACAGGCTGACCTTAGTAGCTCATCTTTAGAGCAATGGTGAAGCTGAGGTGATCAACAGAATCTTGTTGCAAGGATTGAAAGCTAGACTTGGCCAAGCAAAATGATTATAGGTCGAAGAGCTATACCATGTGCTCTGGACATATCGAACGACTCAGTAACTTCCAACAGGTGAAACTCCTTTCAAGCTAGCCTTCGGCACTGAAACTGTCATACCAGTAGAGATCAGCTTGCCAACATTGTGCATGGAAGAATTTGATGTAGATAGCAACTCTTTTGGATTAAGAGCAAATTTAGATATGCTGGAGGAAACTCGGGAGCGAGCACGGGTGCAGATGGCTAATTATCAACAAAGGATAGTTCAGTATTACAACTCCCAAGTTAAAGAAAAGTCCTTCTTGATAGGACAGTTAGTTCTTCATCAAGTTGAGGTTTTTCGCCTAATAGAGTGATTAAAGCTTGTGCCAAATTGGGAGGGCCCTTAGCGCATTGCCGAGATAGTTCGATTAAGAGTTTATCGACTCAGTCGACTGGACGGAACTCCAATCTTGAGGACTTGGAATGCCAACAATCTACGTATCTACCACCCTTGAATTATAGTTTTCATTATTATTAAATCGAGTAATAAACTATTTTTATTTTATTGAACTATGTATTCTTTTGAAAAATATGCACCTCATCCATGGACGGAGTATAGAATATGTTTTCCATGTTCTCCTTGCTAATCGTCAAAACACGCGATCCTTGGCTAGATCGAGCAGAACATGTTCTCCACGTCAATCACTAAAACATGCGATCCTCTGCTATGGCTGAGGAGGGGAACGTGTTCTCCATGTCAATCATCAAAATATGCGATCCTCGACTACAATCGAGGAGCAGAACGTCTTCTCCATGCCAATCATCAAAATATGCGATAACGTCATCTTCATGCCAATCGTCAAAACATGCGATCCTTGACTATGGTTGAGGAGTGGAATGTGTTCTCCATACCAATCGCCAAAACATGCGATCCTCGACTATGGTCGAGGAGTGGAACGTGTTCTCCATGCCAATCATCAAAACACGTGATCCTTGACAACAGTCGAGGAGAACCAATCACCAAAATGCACGATCCTTGACTATGACTGAGGAGCGAAACATGTTCTCCATGTCAATCTTCAAAACATGCGCCCCTCGGCAAGGAATGGAACGTGTTCTCCGTGCAAATATTTATGTGGTCCACAATCATGACTGAGGACTGATATATGCCCCTCGTAACTGTGGTTGAGGACCAAGCGATCACACCCCAACCTTTATCTCACCAAGCTATAGTAGCCGTCACCTTAAAAAAAAATCATTTCTGACTCTTCGTCATCAAGAAGATGATCTGCAACTAAAGCATATCCTGTGATATTTGTCAGACCCTGAGCTTAACATTCGACAAGTTGAAGAAGAAAAAAAGAGTACTTTCATGAAAGGAAATTTTTTCTTTACAAGACTTTCGTCGGTCTGATACAAAATACCTCGGTATATACTGAGGTCATCAAAATGAACCAACCGAACATGAAGCTCTGACATGCCCGAGATAAGATACAAAAAGAGAAAAATTTAAGCTCTCTCTGGAGCATGAAGCTCGTCAGCCTCAGCACGATCAAACAGGATGATGACGGCCAAAGGTGGAGCTTGGATCGCCTCCATAGCTGCTAGACCTTCCTGCTCCGGGTTGAAGAGATCCTCAACCTGCAGGCCTTCATCTTCGACCTCACCGACCTCTTCCTCCTTGTCATCTGAATCTAACAGATTGAGGTCAAAATCGGGAGCCATCTTCTTGATCTTCTCTTTGAGGTCGATGGCCCCCTACGTATACGAGGCCACGCCATACTCTGCTTTGATGTCATGGAGTTCAATCGAGGATTTGAAGGCCTCGACTGTAGTAGTCTTGATGGTGTCCAGCTTCTCCTCAAATTTTTTCTTCTCGGCCAACAGTTGAGCTTCACATTCAGTTCGAGCTCTGGAAAGCTCGGACTCTTGTCGATTCAATTCCTCCCTCAGTGACCTAGCCTCTTCCTCGGCCTTAAGCTTTGCTAGTTGGGTGTCATCCACCCTCCTGCTGGCCTGGCCGACCTTCTCTTCAGCTTCCTTCGAAATGCGCCGAGCTTCACGCATCACCTCGATAAAATGGTCTACATGATGGGCGACCTATAAAAAAAAAGAAAAAAAGAGAGTGAGAAGATTGGTAATAAATAATGAGATTGATAATGATCGAGCAATATAAAGAGGTCACCACTTATCTGAAGTACAAAATCATATGAGTCTTGGACTCGGAAGGCACCACCCTCAGAATTAAAGGCCTCGACATCGACCGACAGGAGAATCGACTAAAGAAGAGACTGAGCAACCTGATAGTCATTGACACCTATCCGGGTGTCTGGGATGCCAGCGTCTGATAGAACTTCCATCGGAGGGGAAGTCCTGACCTGTACGTCGGTCAGATGCGATGACATCTTCATAGAGATTCAGGGTCTACCTGAGTTCCTCTGTGATGAGGATACAGAAGGTCGAGGGGCAGGTTCCCCTGGTGCAGCAAATTGTATCGACACCACTACCTTTGTAGATGCCGAAGACTCCCTCCTCGGGGTACTGTTCGGCCCCGAGAAGCCCCCAGCAGCAGGCTGGGCAAGGATGGCCTCAGTGCGGCCGCATTTGGGAGTTGGAGCCCTGCTCACCTTTTTTCTTTTCACAATCTGACGAAGAGCTTCAAGGTCACTGGCATTCATTTCTGCATAGTATACAAGGTTAGTAAAAAAATGAAAAATATGTCGAGCTAAAAAAGATGCATGAAAAGCTACTCACTCTTCGGGTCGGCTAGACTTAACCCAACCCTGAACAAGATATCCGCGGTAAGAAATTGAGTTAGTGAAGGGAGAGTCTGACTGAAGATCTACTTCAATACCTCCTCATCGACGTCAAACAAGATTGGAGCTCTGACCGCCGACCTATGAGGTCTACCCTATGATATGCTGAAGTCTCAGGGTTGCTCGATCGAGACGTAGAAGAAATGCTCCTTCCAGTTATGCACTGAAGTAGGAGCATCTCGAGAGAGACGGTGTCCCCATCGAAGAGAGATGTACCACCACTCGTTCTCTTTAGGATGTTCCTTTAGTATGAATGAGTTCCGAAGAAAATGGAAGGTCGATTCGACCCCAAGGAAAAGGCAATGAGCAAAGAAACCTATAATCTGGCGTCATGAGTTCAGCGTGATACTACAGAACTTATTCTATATAATTTAAGAAATTCCACTATGAGATAGTGAAAAGACAGCTGCACTCCGGCCTTCAAAGCTTCCTCGTACAAACCAACTCAGCCTGCACGAGGAAGAGCTATTCTTTCGCCTGGAATGGCAACCTCCAGTTTAAACTCGACTGGTATTTGGTATTTCAGCCTAATAATCTCCAGGTCCTTGGGGGTAAGGATGGAATCTACTCTATATGGATCGAAGTCCGGGACTTCAGGTCTATCCGAAGGACAAGCAATGTCAGACTTAGGGTCTGCGCTGCTAATGTCATTTTTCGAGCTTAATGACTCGGGGGCTACACTCTTGCCATCATTCCCCAAGCTCAACATCTCGGGGCCCATACTTCTAAAACCATCACCTAAGCTCCAGGTGTCAAGAGACAAGCTAGACTCACTCATGGCTAAGGAGAAAGGAACTGATCTAAGAATGAAGCGGCCGAGCAAACGAAAGACGATGAGCAGAGGTAGCTCAGCTTAATCCGAGCAAGTATGCAGAATTGTAAAGTGCCAGAGCTCCCCCCTCCGAACAGTAGAAGCGGTGAAAAGGAAGTTACTGTGGTCCTAGTTATAGAACTCTAGGACGACTCCGATCTACTGACGATGTACCTCCCCCGATCGATGTTCGACAAGTGGCGGTCTCTAATTAGTCAAGGCAGAGCTCCCACGGGTCTGAGGAATCAACAGCCCAAATATAGTGCCAATTCATTTTAGAGCACCGATCTTCGACACATGTCCATGAAAAACAGCTCGACTATATCAACCTCGACCTCGGACTGGGTACTCTCTTTGACCGACTTATTAGCAGCTCAGTCTTGAGCGTGGGGGGCATCTGTTATAGATCCGTACTTCAGCCTCAGTCCAAACAACCTCATCACCGTCGAGCTACTCACAGCCGAGCTACTGGAGATGGCTTTTGCTGGGCTAAAGTATAGATATGGTGATCACCTAATACGACCTATCGAGTTAGCAGCAATTTTTATTCTTCAATCTAATCCCGTTTCACCTCGAAGGACGACCTTCTTCATTTCGTCGACCTACTTTGACAAGCAAGAGGACAAGTATCCGCTCCATAGACTCCAGTTTTTCGGTATGGATAACCTACTAGATCGGTTATGGCCGATCTATTTCTTCCACCAATAGGCCCATCCTTCCAATTGAAAAAGTGCAAATAAGATAGGATTCCTTCGCGATTAAATCTCCCATAAAAGAAAAGTCCTTCTTTGAATCTATTTATATGACAAATTCGAAAAGCACCAGAACTTTGGAATGGATACGTTTCAAACTCCTCTCCTATAAATTAAAGACTCCAGGACTCTCCAAAGTATACAATCGACTTTTCACTCTCTCCTCTTCTTGTCTCCAATCTCCTGACTTGAGCATCGGATGTCTACGTCGGAGAACACCATTCTGGTGTGGACTTATTTTGTAGGTGTTCGGATGAAGGTCCAGTGGTGATTCTACCTCGGCGTCCGACCTCATATGGGGAGATTGACAGCAACACCAAGAATTTCTGATCGCATGCATCAGTGTTATGAGCACCAACATGAGATAGAAACCTCTGCAGAAAACATGGGACACCTTACTCACTCTCTTGGCCAAGTGTATTCTCAAGGTTCGTGGCTACCTCGGCAATCCTATGTCCCTCTCCACCTTCTTTTCTCTCAGCTCATGTATCTATATATTGTCGTAGAACTGTGACAAATTCTACCAAAAAAAACGAACCGTGACAAATTTGTCATTTGGAATTGCCATTTTCACCCCCTACCCCACTATCGTATTATATTAGCGGCGGTGGATTTCACAGTTCACACCGCTATTCCCTTGACTTATCCAAACAGCCTGTCGCCCCGATCGCTCCGACAGCCGGCGAGAGCGCGATGAAGGCCGTGGTAATCACCAGCCCCGGCAGCCCGGAGGTCCTCCAGGCCCAGGAGGTGGACGACCCCGCCGTTGGCGACGATGAGGTCCTCATCGAGGTCGCCGCCGCCGCCCTTAACCGGGCCGACACCGTTCAGCGCAAGGGCTCCTACCCCCCGCCCAAAGGTGCTAGCCCCTACCCCGGCCTCGAGTGCTCCGGTACCATCATCGCCGTCGGCAAGTACGTTACCCGGTGGAAGGTCGGCGATCAGGTACCTACTACTACTACACCATTCACCCCTCGTCTCTTTCCAAAAAAAAGGTTGGATATTTAAGAAAAATTAGGGTCCGAACAGTGTGGATGTGCAGCGTTTTTGTGAAAAAAAAAAAGTTACGATTTTGCAGAGGAAATCACTCAGATTAGATCTTTCCTCTTGATTAGAGACCCCCCTATCAAAAGAAAAAAAAAAAAAAAAAAAAGACAAAAGCACGGTTTTAAAATGTATGAAAGCTCAACAATTAGGCTCACCCTAGGTTTTTGCAGCTGAGTTAATGTTAGTTCGCTGTAAGTTTTCTATCAGAGTTAGGTTTTGCAGGGTATTTAAATTTCTTTTAAATGGATCACGTACTGTACGCCTTGCTTCTTGATCAGTACTTGGGTTGCAAAAGTTTTACATAATATGAAATTTCATTGATTTGCTCTGAGCTTGAACTGTACTTATTTATTTGTTCATTCTTTGATCCTTGTTCGTGGATTGTCACCTTGTTCAGGTTTGTGCTCTTCTGAGTGGAGGTGGGTATGCGGAGAAGGTGGCAGTGCCGGCCGGGCAAGTCCTTCCTCTCCCACCAGGTGTTTCTTTGAGGGATGCTGCAAGCTTTCCTGAAGTGGCATGCACTGTGTGGTCGACCGTGTTCATGATGAGCAGGCTGTCCCCAGGGGAGTCTTTCCTGGTAAATCTCTTACTTTTTGAACTCTTTTTATATTAACAAACTGTTTGTGGTGTGTGTTAATCAGTCTGTCATGAATATTGCTTATCTACAATGACATGAAAGGCTTATAGCTTGGGAACTTAAAAGTTGTGTTGTTTTATCTCGATCCCTATTACCATTGCAATTAGATATTTTGGACAGATAACATCTTGTTCAGGTCATTCTATTAATTGCGAACTCCCAGGGAACAAGCTCTTAATACCCCACATTATGAGGACCATGTCTATGCCTGTCATCTGTGCTCTATAGTTCCTCTTGTAGTTTTCGACTACCAAAGTCATCTGAAAGAGTAAGATAATATTTGTCTATTCAGCATGAAACTCAGTACAATGCATATTTCATCTTTACTTCTTCATTATCCATGTGGTTGGAGAGCAGTAGGTGAATAAAACATTTGAGAATAATATGCTTGTCTGGTGATGCTATTGGCAGAAAAGGAGTGAACTTGGTTTTTTTTATCTTAACATTGGAGAACTCGAGGCTGTTCTATACAAGAATCTTGAACTATTGTTGTTTTAAATTTGGGACTATATTTGGGCAAGCTAAGAGTAAGGTGAGGGATGGGATTCAACTTTTAAGGTTGGAGATTCTTGTTTATTGTAGCTGGAGTCTGCTTTACACAAGTGAGACAATGGCATGTTTTTTCACTTCCCATTTGCTTTTGGGTTTTCTGCGTGTATACCCTTCTAAACATTCAAATTTGCGTGAATATCCTTTCAAAATTGATATTTGTATGTATACCCCCATAAAATACTTATTTTATATATATATCTTTCTGTTTTCTTTTTTTTTTTTGCATATGTATCTATATCATTTAACGCTATTAAAAAATTAATGGTTAAAATTTAAATGACTAAAATATCCTTATAGGTAGATATGCAAAAAGAAAATTTATAAGGGTATATATACAAATAGCAATTTTATGAGGGTATTCATGCAAATTTGTATGTTTAGAAAGATATACATGCAAAAAATTTTAGTTTAATTTTTATCTATTTCATCTGGATGGATTCAGACCCTCTTACTCGACAAGGTAGTAACATATTACATAATATAACAATACGATAATGATATTATATAATATTTTATATATTAAAATATTATATTATATTTTAATATTATGCAAGATAAGACAATTATGTCCATCTTATAATAACATAATATACCTTATACACTTCACAAAGATATTTTCGATAAAAATTTTTAAAACAAAATATAATAAGATTATAAATTCTTATTGTTACATAATATCCAAATTCATAACTATGTCCATTCTATGCAAATGCACAAGCTATTCATCTAATATCAGATTCAGATATTGTTCTTAGAAGCATATTATTATACATTAGAGGAAAAATGGATGGTTATGATCTGTTTAATTTCTAGATAAAATAATTTTGATCTATCATTTGATAAAAAGATCATTTTATCTATATAAATTAATAAATTAAGTAAATTTATTATTTTAGTTGTATATGTTAATTTTTTTCTATTAGAATAAGGAAAGAATTAACAAACCAAGAGAAGTATATTTATGTTAAGAGTTTGTTGCATGTATACCCTTCTAAATATTCAAATTTGCATGAATACCCTCATAAAATTGCTATTTACATATATATCCTTATAAATTTTTCTTTTTACACATCTATCCATAAGGATATTTTAGACATTTTAATTTTAAACCGTTAATTTTTAACGGTGTTAGATGATATGGGTACATATGCAAAAAAAGGTATTTTATGAGGGTATACATGCAGATATCACTGTTGAAAGGGTATTTATGCAAATTTGAATGTTTGAGAGGATATACATGTAAAAAGCCCTTTGCTTTTCTCGTTCTGTTGTCATTATGGTTCCCTATAAAATGAATTTGATGGGCCACCTCCATCTTTTTCTCAAACAAAAAGGTATATTGAATACTCTCAAAGGGAATTTGTAGAGACACAAGTATACCGGAAACTTATTAGGTGACGAGATTTTTCAGTGAAATAATATCAACATATTACAGCTTTCATATAACAGATCAACTTTAGTATCTTCTTATCAGTGCAATTGGATAATTGTACTGTACCAGAACATCTATAGATGTATTACTATAAAGTATAATAAGAGAAATAATATCTTATACTCTAAATTGTTTTTAAAAAAAAAGTATGTCTTTCAGGCATCTTTGGGTGCCTGATCACTCTATGAATGAAATATCTACTGAAATTGCGACAGTTATTAACAGAGAAAGGTGGGAGAACTCCAGAGTCTTGGTGGTTAATGCAATCCATCTAAAATGGTAAATTCTGGTATTCAAAATACCTTGGCAATGTGAGATCTACCGGTTCTCATGATCCATCAATTTCTTCATCTTTCTGCAGCATTTTCTCACAGCTCTTCAATAATGTGAGGGATAGCTCAAGGATAGGCTATTTGTTTGTCCAATCGGACCTTTTATCACATTTCCAATATAAGCAATTAAAATGAATATGCATTGCTTTGGCTTTTTAAATCCCTGACACTGAATAATTTCAGATTCATGGGGGATCTAGTGGGATTGGCACATTTGCTATCCAGATGGCCAAACATCTTGGAATTCGGGTGTTCGTCACAGCAGGTCTGGTGATGTTAATAGGAAAAAGAAATAGACTTGTTGTGCATACCATGTTAATCGGATTCATGATTAATATGTAGAACTCTGTTCACTTCTTAGGCACTGAAGAAAAACTTGCTGCCTGTAAGCAATTTGGTGCTGACGTCTGCATCAACTATAAGACTGAAGATTTTGTTGCACGTGTGAAAGAAGAAACAGCAGGAAAAGGTATGTTCTATTGTCTTCATCATGCTCAGGCTTAATGGCAATCACAGTCATCTAAGTCCAGGTAATGGTGACACAGGTGTTGATGTTATACTGGATAACATTGGTGCACCATACTTGCAGCGAAATCTTGACAGCTTAAATATCGATGGGAGGATATTTATCATTGGTTTCCAGGGAGGCACTGTCGCACAAGTGAATCTCTCATGTTTGCTTGCTAAGCGTCTTACTCTTCAAGGTACTAAAATTGCATATCTCAAACTTTTTGTTGAAAGTCTTCAGTCTTTCTTTTCCTTTCTATTTTGCACTTGCTTCCTTGATTCTGCATAAACTTGTTTTCCTAAGAAAGGTTCTATCGAATAAAGAGTTCACTGGTAGCAATTTCTTGTCATGGGCGGGCTTTAATAAAGTATAGTTGGCTATTAGAGGCATCTGGTTGCATCTAAGACACTGTAAGTAGTTGTGAACCGCTTAATGCAGGGATAAACTAGCGGAAGTGAAACTCACTATTCGCTTCTTCCTTCCCATAACATGACCTGACCATGATGTGTTTATGTTTAATAGCTTCCAGTTTGATAATTTGGATGCTAATCTTTAGATAATAAAGCAACCCAAAACTAAAACTAACTGGTAGGAAAATTTTCTCGAGTCAGATCCAGAATTATTCATGGTGACCATTTTCCATATCCAGGAGATGAGCTGTTTCTTTTCTTTGGTTCCGCATCTGTTTCATTGAAAATTAAAGCACTTGACTGGCTGCCATGGAGCTTCCCCATTTTTTCAGGGATGAAAGCTTTTAATCATTTCATCTCATCCAATAACTTGCTAGCAGAACCTCAAACACAAGCTTAACCATATTGTGTAGCTTATATGCCTTCATGAAAACACCAATTATTAGGGGTTTGCATATCCGATAAGTTGTTTAATGTTGGTCTCCTGGAAAGTATGTTGTAATCTATTTTATGGTGAAATATATACTGATCATTTCATCTCATCAAAGAACTTGTTAGCAGAACCTCAGCAAAAGCTTAACCATTTTGTGTAGCTTACCTGCCATCATGAAAACACCAAGTATTGGGGGGGTTTGAAATCTGATGAGTTGTTTGATGTTGGTCACGTAGAGAGTTTGTCTTAATCTGTTTTGTGGTGAAATATTTGATAATCATGTGTGTGCAGCTGCTGGACTGCGGAACAGAAGCCCAGAAAATAAAGCAGTGATTGTTGGGGAGGTAGAGAAGCATGTCTGGCCAGCTATTGCAGCTGGAAAGGTTAAGCCTGTAGTTTTCAAGTCCTTTCCCCTGTCTGAAGCAGCCGAAGCTCACAGGCTAATGGAAAGCAGTGCTCATATCGGGAAAATTCTGCTAATTCCATGATCCAAAAGATATTATCTAGGCCCTAAAATAGCTTGAAAGGAATGGGTCTTTCCAGGCTGTTTGCCAGAACACATTGTCTACCTGATAGACAATTTGTATTTAGCTGAATATGCAACGTGTATGGTCTTTCAAGTTTTCTAATAAAGAGGAGCCAATATCCATTTAGTAGTGGAATTTGAGTACAGGTTCAAGCTAAACAGACATGAAGATGTTCCATACCTTTTCATTTCTTGAGTTAGCTAAAACATATCATTTCGTATGAAGGAAACAACTTACGCCAATAGTCATGTGAATGCTTCCAGTGGATCGCAGTTACTTGGTGGTAATGAAAGAGAACCTTGTTCTGGTTCTCAGAAGTTGCATAAAGGGTGGTGGCAATGGTTGTTGTGGCATTGACTAAAGCATCAGATTACTTGCTAAGCCTACACTGGTAAAAATAGACAGCAGATTTTAAAGAAATGAGTGCATTATCATAGTTTCGCTGGTCCTGAATGAACACCTATCGCATATTTACCACAATTTTCAACAATTCTATTTTGAAATTTGTCTTAGTAACTTATCCAATCAAAATTCCTGTAGTTTCCTGCAAAGAATATAAAACACCAGAAAGGTTTCAGGTGTGAGATCCAAAGAGTGATCAGGTGCATCATGCCAATGACGTCCTGCTAGTTCTTCATCCAGTTAATTATCCACCATTAACTCAAAAAGGGTTGAGAAGCTTTACATATTAATTCATAAATAATTTATGTATCAGTTGCACCAAAGGTTTTTCCTATCAGCAACTGTTCAGTTGATCACAATAATGCGTAGCGTTCGGTTGCACATTTACATAAAAGACAAGTGAGGTAAGAGAAGACAGGTGGGAACAAGATGCCTTCATTGCTAGTGTGCAAGTTATTCACTGCAAAGTACTTCCACTGCAAGGCTTTTGGGAACTCCTGGGCATGGATCCCCAAACTCGAGGGTTGACACAGTTACTGAGCAGCTCTCACGACCAATGCATTCCTGGAGCATAATTGAGTACTTAGACAGGGAAAAAAGTGTTGTATAATTTTGATTTGAGTGAACAGCCTGGATGTTGCTGGCTCAGAATCATTCATGAATAGCTCAGAAGAACTTCAAGCTTTAAATGGACAGATAGAGGACTATTTTTAACTTGAGTAAGGGATGTACGTTGCAATTGATTTTTCAAGATGCACCTTCTACCGATCTCATTTTAATGATTCACGTATACCATTCAGCTCTGAATTTCTATAAACCTTTTTCAGATAAAAGGATCAGTACTATTAAAATTGGAGCTACACTAATTCTACAAATATATATTCCAGCAAAAAGAAAGAAAGAGAGAGTGTGTGTTTGATATCACAACAATATCCCTAAACCATGACCAAGAGCACAGAAATGCAGTCTGCAAACACCACCTTTTGGTTTTGATTTTAGAAGACAACTGTGGCAGATACTAGAACAGTTGTTGTTCCTCACACAAGCTGATGCTATCCCAATGCAATTGTAAGGGCTAGTTTTAAATCTGTCTCTTTCTAAATGTTTCAAGCTAACATAAGCTGTGTTCCTGCACACTTGTGTCCAACTTTTGGTAAGAAAGATGGTTTTATTTAGTACCATATAAACTGATCACCAAGTGCAAACAAAAAGTACTTGTACAGCATTCAACATGTCTCCATATACAGTACATGACTGCCAGGCCTACTTCATACTGGACCAGCAAAGCACCTTCTAGATACCATACAATATGTGACTCCTGAGGACATGGAACTGTACATGACTCCCAAAGACCAGTCAACAAAACACCAACAAGATGATGGCAATACTAGTGTCCACCTTGAAGAATTTGTGTTGGATTCATATCCACAAGCCAGGTGTGCGGCAAAGTTTTAGATACTTATCAAATTCTGTCTTTGTTTTCAGAGAAAAATGAAAAGTTGGCATTTCCAACAAATGAGTTCTACCCACATGATGTTTGGAAGTAGAATTTTATTGTTTTAAGAACTTAAGGAAGCAAGTATTTAAATAAGCTTGCAGAATGTCATGTTTTTTCTTATATCCTTGAGGTAATTTTGGAGTTTGGATGCACAAATAATCTATTGACATTTTCTATTTTACATTGTTTAAAAACTGAATATATAATTTAGCTATATTTTTTTTTCTTATGCATCCCCTTATATACTTATTCCCCTTTTGTAGAGTCAGACATTTGTATACACATCTGAATGCTGATCCCATGTCTGTGTCTATGCAACACAGGCCATAGGTGCAGGGTGAAACTAATTACTGCATTGCATGAAATATTAAATAACAACAATATAAGGGGCCTAAATTTACGTAGGGCCTTAAAAATGATCCACGGGAGGGGAAAAAATCCACAATTTGAAACAAGATGATGGTCAAATAAATGATGATACCTTTTGGATGATTGGAAGAACACCATCTGAACTGCAAGTCCCATGACTGAAGAATCCACATTGTCCTTGAGGCATGCCAAAGCTTGCAAAATTTACCAGAACAATATGCCATCCTTGCTCACATGACAACCGAAGCTCAGGGTCCATTGATGTAGCTGTGGAGTTTGGTTTCCAGGAGTCTACAGGTGGAGGATCCAATTCAGATACATGTGCGCATGCTGCTTCTCCTGTTTTGGTCAGTATTGTAATCTTAGTAGGATCACCACCAAGTTCTTCATGCAGAACCAATAGATTTTTGCCAGGATGTACCCAGGATCGCGGAATGTGATACCTAAAATTTTATAGTTTCTCCATATTAGTATTAATAATCTAAGGATATGAAAGTTACATAATGAATTTATCTTGAAAAGAATATCAAATGCTCAAGCTTCATAATCAATGACTAGAATCATTTGTCACCGGAAATGATAAACTAAAATGGTTGACAACCTCAAGAACTTTTTTGTGAAAAGTCAATTTCAACCTTTAGAATTCTGAATAGCACATCATGAATATTTGAGGCAGCAGTAGATGAGTAGGACTTGAAGAATCAATCAAGTTATTTAAAAAAGAAAATGTGAGTTTCTTTTGTAATAGCAGTGGGAAGTAACTTCTCTGATTGATATGAGGACTTCTCCCCACAACAAGCACTAGATATTGGTATCCTGAAAATAAGACTGAAGGGCTATATTAGATCAACTGACCTAATAGAAGCCCATACAGCAACAAATTTTGGGTGGTAACCAAAACCCATGATGCTCTTGATCTTCATCTTCTTTCATATAAATTATGCTCAACCAAGTAGAAATGATAATGTTGAGATGGATTTGAGGTATGACTAGGAGGAAAAGAGTGAGGAACAAGCATACAAGAGGTCTAAAAGTGGTACTGAGGATGAATGACGGCAAGATGGTTGAGATGAAATGAACATATGAAACAATGATATGAGCAGACCCTGACAAATTGAGGTTCTTGAATCTATGCTAAAGGGTCTTGAAAGGAGAGGTTCTTGAATTTAAAAGGTCTAGAAAAATGGATAGGTTGAACCTAATCTGAATGAATGTTGTGAGCAGGAATTAGGAGAAACTTGCAGCAACATGGAGAGTTGTCCTCCATAGAATTTTTGGAAAATAAAGATTCTTCAGGCCAAAACCAAATAATTGGGACAAGCCATTGATGGTTATCGTTTTACAGTTTTTACTAAATGTTCTTGCTGCTAAGATAACATTAAGAATATGCATTGAACTATCATTTACTTTTTTTGCATATACCACTGAATCTGATGTTCCAAACCTCAAACCCAAATTTAAATTGGTCTTCTCCTTCTGTATGTGATAAAAAATTCATTTTTATGCAAGGCTATTGTGTACATTCATTTTAGCAGAGTGCAACAAACACAAGCCAGGGAAGATGTGAATAAATAGTGTCTGTACATTCATTTGGATGACGAAACTGCAACAACATAATTTCTGGACAGTTCATGTAAAAAGACAAGGAAAATAATCTTACAGTATTTGAGCAGGTTGCCCACAGCTCTTTAAGCATTTATTTGAATCATATGGTCCTCGGTAATCGCAACCTTCTGAGCAGCCTGTTGATGGCGACAGATAAGCAGGCCAGTATCGCCCTATACTCTGTCCATTAACCCATGCCTGGCCC
The DNA here is from genome assembly GCF_000442705.2 of Elaeis guineensis. Classification (NCBI taxonomy): domain Eukaryota; kingdom Viridiplantae; phylum Streptophyta; class Magnoliopsida; order Arecales; family Arecaceae; genus Elaeis; species Elaeis guineensis. The sequence goes on along the minus strand of NC_025997.2, from coordinate 107,224,982 downwards.
TTTCCCATGCTTGAAAGATTTAATGCCAATGGACCATTTCCTTCTGGTGGAGTAAACGATGTCTGAGAATGTCCAAAGATACCCCAGAAAAAAAATTGAGCTTTAAATATATATACAAATCCTCAACAAAAAATTTCCAAGGCAGGTATCTCGTAACTTCAAGGCTAGGTGGATTATCTGAGGTTTTCTATTATGAGAGTCCAACCAGCAGTCATATTCAGTGATTCTAGTAAATAATTAACAACTAACTTGATATACAAGACATTATTTTGAGATAACATGATATTGGTTGAATTGGCCAGGCTTCCGCCCATTCAAGTCCATAAAAGAAGAGAACATGACCATCTGAGACTGTTACATATGGTGCATTACCTACAACTGTAGGTGCACCATTGTAAATTTGTCACTGTAAAACACCAAGTTTTTTAACCAGTAAAAATTTCAACAGTGGGATAGAGTTTCTAAATACCCAAAGGCTGTAGTGAACAATAGGGAAAACATAAAGACCCTAAACAGGTGCCAGCAATTAAAGACAAATGTGTCATCAAAGAGTGACATGTTGTTGCTTGATGAAAACACATGTTTTTACTAAACCAAACATGGACAGTGAGGTTCTTGAAAATGCAATTGGGGCTAAGTTTCAACCATACATAAAAGAAAAAAGAAGCACTAGCAAAATTTTCGGGGCCTAAACGTTCTTTCAGAATGACGAGGACTTGTGAATGAGGTACATCCTAATATTTTGGGAAGCAATAGCGACCACAAAATTAAGTCCACCAAGCTTACCAATAAAGAAGTCGGATTCAACTATGATAAATGAGCCTAACTGATATTTAATCCATTTGTAGTTAAATATGCTCTCAAGAACAAATGGTATAGAGCATCCATTATCATATACACATCAATTGCAATGTTGAAGATGGAAATGACATCAACTTGACCAAAAGCACCTGTGCATATGTCAGGACAAGAATCTTGTGCTATCACAAATTTATCATCATTAATTTTAATTTGATCCAATGTTTTTAAATATAAGGTTTTGCACAACGTTAAATCAGGTATGCATAAGGAAACTGGGATGTGATTAATTGCTATTTCCCTACCAATCTCATAATGTAGGGGTGAAAGTAGTATGGATAATATCCATCCGGATCCATTTTCATATCCGAATCTATCCGGATATAGACAGAAATTTGAGAATCCGACTAACATCCATATCCATATCCATATCCATCAAAGAGAAATGGATATGGATATGGATAGACAATCCGATTCTACCTATAACTCTATATAATTTTATATGTTACTCATTAACTTTTGAGGGAAATATATAACCATATAAACATGCTATTGACTTGACTTATCAACCATTTAGTAATATCTTTGATTCTATAGTCATAAAGCTTAATTATCCAGCTTATATCTATACTTGTATTGATACTTCTAGTAGTCGAATTGTATCTGTATCCATTTAAAATACATACGGATATGAATTTTTGCATCTGACAATATCCATATTTGTATTTGTATTTGTATTTGTTAAATACAATAAATATGGATATGGATATACTGGTATCCGATCCGGTTTCATCCCTATCCATATGCAATCACATGTTGGACTTCCAAGAGCCATAACTTAAAATCCATTAAATCATCTTAACAACACAACTGATGTTTGAGGGACTGTAGATCTAAGATAAATTCTTTATGAGATCTAAGGTAAACATCTACCATTCATTCAAGGTTAGGTCTTGTTATGATGGTGGTTGAATTATTTAGAAACATGCAAGGTAAATGACATGTTGCTTTCATTGAGAAAACATTTTCCCTTTAGGTATAGATTGACACATGGCAAAAACATAAGACTCCATCAACCTCTTGGAGCAGCTCCAATATTACCATGCACATTAGTTTTGAGTTATTACTCATGAAGAATGCTAAGCTCCTTGTACTAATATAAGCTTTTATCTTTGTTTGAAGGAGAGAAAAGTTTTTTTATTTTTGTTTTGATTTAAAACTCATATTCATGATAAGCATCTTATCATGTAAGCTAGCTACCCTTAAAGGGTTCTTTTGCATTTTCCTTTAACAGCTGAAATCATCTACTAGTAACTTGGATGACGCTGAAACCAAACCTAATCAGCCCAACCCACTCAATTGGGTCAGGTTAAGCCGGGATTTATAAACTCGGGTTGGGTTTGGGCACAAAATCTGAGCAAGCCCAAGTTGGGTCATGTTAGGAGTTAAGCATAAAACCAAGGTCTACGGTATTGGAACCAGTCCCCATACTGGTAGACCAATGGATGGTACCATGCCGTGCTATCTTGGTGCACACCAACAAAGGAGAACCAGCAAGGGAGGGAGAGAGGGAGAAGAAGAGAGAGAGGGAGGGAGGGAGGGTGGGATAGAGAGGGAGAGAGTGGGAGAGGGTGGCAAAGAGAGAGAGGGGCAGGGAGGGAGAGAGAAGGAAAGAGACGAAAAAAAGAGAGAGGGAGGGAGGAAAAGGAAGATGGAGAGGGAGAGGGTGATGAAGACTGAGAGAGGTGGATGGTGGGGGCAAAGAGAGCTTTCAAAGCTCTCTCCTCCACAGCTCTGGAATAGGGTGGAGCCCCTGTTTCAAAATGAAACAAGGGCACCATGCCCTTTCTAAATTTTTTTGAAATTTTTTAAGTGAAGTTGACAAACAAAACAGGAAATCCATCCCTTTTTTTATTTGAAATTTTTTAAGTGAAGTTGGCAGCCACCCTCTCGCTCTCTTCTTCTCTTTCCTTCTTCCTCTCCTCCTTCCTTGCCAATTGAATGGAGGGGCGAAATCATGCTGGTTTGCCCTCGATACAGTATGATATGCCAAGTACCACTCAATTTGGGACAGTATGGCATACCTTGCTTAAAACAAAACCCAAATATAACTCAACCCAACCCAACTAAATAATATATATATATATATATAATATTTATGTGCCTTATTTAACTATATCTTTACCCTATTGATTGTAGAATTGCATAAGTGCAACCAAATAACTTCCCAACTAACTAAATACTAAAGTAACAAAAACATCCAAAACATTTCAGCAAACTTAAATTACACATTCAATGTGTCCTAATTTAATCATCCAACCAAATCTGGAGGGATCTGACATTAACCCAACCAAACCCAAAATTAGCTTAAGATGGGGCTGGTTTCGAAGGGTGGAGATATTCCAAATCCAACCAAAGTTTGGGATGGATTGGTAGATCCAACAAATGGGTGTGGATTACATTTAGCTACAACCCACACCAATCTGCACAAGTTGCTGCCCCACCTGCCAAGGGTGGTGCAATTGGTCCAGTATCTTGCTCAAACTCCTGCCTCTTAACAATTCTAACTCCCATACAGTAGATCATCTAATACTGCATCTAACTATTCTAACTCCTCCTATAAGAGACCAGCTTAATTTCATGTGTTATTTTTTTCCTGAATTTCCACAGCGCATTTACTTAAAGAAAATAACCATATTGATATATCTTAGATTCTTAATTATCTTATGTATATTTTATCTCTATTTAGACATTTGCTAGTCCACCCACTTGTTTCACATGCATGCCAATTAGGGTTGTCATACCATGTTTTCTATAGAACAAGAAAAAAAAGGGTTTATTTTAGGATAAAATTTCATCAAATAAAAGGAAAGAAAGATTAAAATGTAGCTAAAAGAACACTATGAAATCTATAAACTTCTTAAATACATAACTATATGGTCTTTAATTTATTAAGGTTGAAGTCAAGTCATATCATGTCTCTGCAATAGAAGAATATGCACTTATTTTTATTTCTTATTTTAGTTTTTTTTTTCATGACTTAAATCTAATGTGGGATAGGATATTTTAAATTATTCACAAACTAAACCTATAATTTTCTTCTACCTTCTACTAAACTAATTTCTTTCAAGTTTCAACATATTTTTTTATAGACTTTCCAAGACTTTCTTTTCATAATCTCCAACATTTTCCTTTCTTGCAAATAAATGGTAAATCATAAAATATTGTTCTCAAACTTCGATTATGAGCATCACACACACACATACCTTGTACCATATCAGACTCTGGTTAGTTGGCAGTAGGTTCCCTGAAGACCAAACTGAACTATTTGCATGGTTCACATTGTCAAGTCCAAGATACTCACCTTCTGTGCCCACCTGATAAGCAAGAATACTTGCAACATAAGAAATTACAAAGCTGGAAACATGATTTAATGCTAGTAAATCCTCGAAAGCAACAACTGATGACATTATATGACACATCAAATAACCATAAGATGTTATTCCATAACATATCTTAATCAGTTACTTCTCTTTATATATAAATTAAATGACTCAAACAATTTTTTCTCCCGCTGCTGTGGAAAAATAAACAGAAGCTTGTTCATAAAAAAATTAGTAACTATGTTTGTTAACAGATCTGTCATATCATTAAGGCCTGATCCATGAATGATGGAACTATGTGATTATGACAAAAATCTAAACAAACTTATATGAAAAGCATCTTCTTCTTTTCTTTTCTTTTCTTTTCTTTTTTTTTTTTTTTTGAGAATAGGATGATGGGAACTCCTCTGGCTTCTTCAAAAGAGGGAAAAACTGAAGCAAAGCCCATAAAAAATGCCTAGTTACAATACAAGAGAGGAAGAACTAGGAGGGAAAGAGGCCGAACAAACAGCAGGACCATCCAAAAAAAACAAAAAACAAAAGGGTATAAAGAAGCCCAAAACTCAGAAATCAGAAAACAAGATAAATAACCAGAACATGGAAAAACTGAACCTCAACCAAGTCTGGATTCTGCTCAGATGAAAAGAAATTATAAATTATTTCCCCTATGGAACCACCTTAACTAACCCCTCCAACAGCGAGGAAAAAATACATATGACTAAGAAAAAACAGCAAGTGTAGAGGATGCACCACTAGTGAAAAAATATGCATATCACTCATGCCATGTATAGCACAAAGCACAGAAATCACTAAATCCTATCCAATTCAATCCTCCATTTTTCTGTTCTTCCTCCATGTTATAATGGGACTTCCATGAGGGTAGCGAACTGATGCAGGCCAAGGTCACATACTATCTCATGACAGAATCAAGCAAGCATTATCTCTTGAGGTCACCAAAATTGGACTTCAAGCAAGCAAGAGCACCTAGATTGACAAGATTGTCGTGGAAGAACAAGAAATCATGCTGGAGCAAGATAGAAGACTGTATTTTCATCCTTCATCGACAAAAATTCCATGAATATGTTGGATTTTGGGGTTTGATGCATGCATATGTGTTTCAAAAACTTTGTTTTCTAAATTCCGCAGCGGAGAATAAGATTAAAATAATTTTAATCTTAATTTTGCATGCATAAAAACATAAAACCACATGATCTATTTCATATGCTGAAATTGATATATGCTGAAATTCAGATTGTGATCAAATCACATACCTGTTTCGCAATCCCTTTCTTCAAAACTGGATCTGGAAGAGAAGAGGCTCTCTCTTAGCCGCACAAGTGTTCGGCCTCTACGAGTATCCACTCGAGATCAGCCTGAAATAATCCTCTTTAATCTGAATTTTGGTTCTCCAAAATTCAGCCTACTGAATCTGAACGAAGCCTGGATCACGATCAACACTTGATCTTTCTCCTTGATCTTCTTCTTCTCCTTTTGTCTCGAGTTTTTCCTTGCTATGTGCTGCTACCAGATGTTAGAAACCAGCAAGGAAGAGGCACCCAAACTCCTTTGGGCATGGAACTCCTTGGGACGCGCGTCCGAAGGAAGGGGTGTATAGAACACCCAAGAGGAGAGAAAAGGAGAGGAAGAGAGGGCGTGGGGAGAGCCTTTGGGTGTGAGGGGCTGCTGGCTTTTATACTCTAGGGACCTTAGGGGAGGTCCCTTTAAATAGATATAAGGATTGAATCATATTCAATCTCATAATGCAAGTCTTACTTACATTAGGATTCCTATTAACTTAAGTTATCCAACTTACATTAGGAAGTCCATTAGGCACCAACAATTGAAGCCCTTGCACCCATAATTAGACACCCCAAAACACACCCAAGAGATGCCCTATATGAAAACAAAAGACCCTCTAATCAATAGACACGCCCAAATTGATCAAATCAAGGTGGCGCCCCATAATAACTATCAAGGAGATTCATAAGGGACTTGCACCCTTAATTTATTTGATCCATAACTTTAGACACCCAATAATTGAAGTCTCGTGAATCTTATTCATGTAAGTTATTAGTAGGTAATTAAGTTAGAATTAACTTATCAAATAAGTAATCCCAATGGAAAGAGAAATTGGGTCCAACCATGTACTAGCAAGGTTACCATGAATCCAATGGGTTTCTCTAAACCCAATTGACACTTCATAAGCTCAATTACTTATTTCAGACTTAATCCTTTTGTTGTGTGACCTTATAGGTTCAATTCTATCTAATAATGAGACATACAATAATCTATATCATTGTATCATTGAAACTCTTTTCAATGGGTCGGAATAATTTCACTCTAACTCAACAAGGATTGTCGATCCAGAACAACCCTAGTGAGCTCTCACAATCCACTAGTGATACCTAGCAGTATGTAATGGCAATCCAGTAGAACTGAAATGAATCTTGGGTGTGAGGGGAGAGCCTTTGGGTGTGAGGGGCTGCTGGTTTTTATGCTCTAGGGACCTTAGGGGAGGTCCCTTTAAATAGGCATAAGGATTGAATTCTATTCAATCTCATAATACAAGTCCTACTTGCATTAGGATTCCTATTAACTTAAGTTATCCAACTTACATTAGGAAACCCATTAGGCACCAACAATTGGAGCCCTTGCACCCATAATTAGACACCCCAAAACACACCTAAGAGATGCCCTACATGAAAACAAAAAGTCCTCTAATCAATGGACACGCCCAAATTAATCAAATCAAGATGGCGCCACATAATAACTATCAAGAAGATTCATAAAGGACTTGCACCCTTAATTTATGTGATCCATAACCTTAGACACCCAATAATTGAAGTCTCATGAATCTTATTCATGTAGGTTATTAGCAGGTAATTAAGTTAGAATTAACTTATCAAATAAGTAATTCCAACGGAAAGAGGAATTGGATCCAACCATGTGCTAGCAAGGTTACCATGAACCCAATAGATTTTTCTAAACCCAACTGACACTTCATAAGCTCAATTACTTATTCCAGACCTAATCTCTTTATTGTGTGATCTTATAGGTTCAATTCTATCTGATAGTGAGACATACAATGATCTCTATTATTGTATCATTGAAACTCTTTTTAATGGATCGAAATAATTTCACTCTAACTCAACAAAGATTGTCGATTCAGAATAACCTTAGTGAGCTCTCACAATCCACTAGTCACACCTAACAGTATGTAGTGGCAACCCAATAGAACTGACATAAACCTATGGGTGTGAGGGGCTGCTGATTTTTATGCTCTAGGGATTTTAGGGGAGGTCCCTTTAAATAGGCATAAGGATTGAATTATATTTAATCTCATAATACAAGTCCTACTTGCATTAGGATTCCTATTAACTTAAGTTATCCAACTTATATTAGGAAGCCCATTAGGCGCCAACAATTGAAGCCCTTGCACCCATAATTAAACACCCCAAAACACACCCAGAAGATGCCCTATATGAAAACAAAAGATCCTCTAATCAATGGACATGCCCAAATTGATCAAATCAAGGTGGCACCCCATAATAACTATCAAGGAGATTCATAAGGAATTTGCACCCTTAATTTATGTGATCCATAACCTTAGACACCCAATAATTGAAGTCTCATAAATCTTATTCATATAGGTTATTAGCAGATAATTAAATTAGAATTAACTTATCAAATAAGTAATCCCAACGGAAAGAGAAATTGGGTCCAACCATATGCTAGCAAGGTTACTATAAACCCAATAGATTTCTCTAAACCCAATTGACACTTCATAAGCTCAATTACTTATTTCAGACCTAATCCCTTTGTTGAGTGACCTCATAGGTTCAATTATATCTGATAGTGAAACATACAATGATCTCTATCATTGTATCATTAAAATTTTTTTCAATGGGTCAGAATAATTTCACTCTAACTCAACAAAGATTGTCGATCTAGAACAACCCTAGTGAGCTCTCACAATCCACTAGTGACACCTAGCAGTATGTAATGGCAACCCAATAGAACTGAAATGAATCTCTAGATGTAGTTAACGTGTGATTCAGTCCCTCTATCGTGAGTCCCGACTCGATGGCAGGCATGGAGAAATCGTCAAACCTCAACATCGATCATATAATAGATTCAATCAGCTTAAGTCTATATGTGATTCTATGAAAATTTTTTTCCATCAATCACACTGCTATGGCCATAGACTTAAGGACTCAGCCTCTTAAATCCCATAAGACTACTCCCTTCTGCTAGGATCGATAGATTCTATCTTGATGCACACTCCACTCCTATAGTGGACCAACTATCGCCAACATCCACTACAAGGGCTCCTTGAGACCCATGTTGATGTGTCAGTCAAATTTCAGCAGCCTCACTACGAGCAGTAGTGTCATCTCAGATCAAAAGACTAGTCATACAACTGCAGCATCGAGAAAGTCACTAACGAGTGAGCAGACATCCATGTGACTTCTCGTGTTGGTCACGCTCAGTACTAGTTATTCTCTAACAACTACCTGCACTCTCGCTCCAGTATTTCTACACTACAAACTCGAGACCCATTTGTCCGAAGGAAGCGATCCGTGCACTGGTATATCCAAATCAATCACCATCCTCATGATGATCCTATGACCAGGAGTAATTTAGGAATCAACCATCAATGACATATGCCTCAAATTCTCAACTCTTTGAGAATATGTGTCATCATCTTGTTAATCCCTTGAATGATTCATGGACACATAAACATGAATGGTAATATAACTGCCCAATAAGTACAAAATCATGTCCTAAAGATATGAAATGTGTCAGCCCAAATTGGCTTCTAGGACATACATCCAACAGAACAAACATCAAACCCCTTATACATCCATTAAAGGGAGAACACAAGGTGATGCTTGACTTACACATGTCCAAAGGACTTAAATTTTGAAGTTTATGTAAAAATTGGATCAAGTGTCATCAAGAGAATAGGCCAAGTAAAATTTTCAGATGAAACATCTTTGTCATGTCCATCAACCATCATCATGTTTAGTTTCCATCACAACATGAATGACCCTAACCGGAGCCCTGATGATGAACCCATGGTCAAAACCAAGGTCTCTGATACCTTTGGAATGGCAAGGTATGAAAGGTGCCATCCCGGAAGGTTTCTGGCACTAGTACATAGTTTGCGATTGGGAACACAAACCCATGCTATGTCTCATTACTCATTTGCTCACTGATTTGGCAAAAACCGGTACAAGATTTGGTGCTGGTATTTGAATTGCGGGTCAAAATAATGAAGTTATGATAGTGTTGAATACCGATGTTTGTACTATTGGCGTTAGTATATAATCTACAGCCAAAAAACTATCATCATATCAAACTCTGATGTCAATCCACCAATTGTCAGATCCAAACATGTCCAGTTAAACTTGGAATAGGTCTAGACAACCAACAACACCATAATTGTCATCCAATAGTGTTCCAACGGCATCCTGAGTACTACCAGATAGGTCAAGACTTGAGAGTCCTAGTTTTCACCCTAAAGGCAAGATTTTTGTTCTAGAAGCCTTGCAAAACAAGTAGTACTTGTTTGACCTAAGTTCAAAGCAACTCCAACGAATGTTTGTGAATGCATGGGCTCTAGAACCTATAAATACCTCTCCATTTTTTCACACTTTTCATCATTGAAGTCAATAAAATTCCTTTCCTAAGATTTTTGTCAATTTTCTTGTGTGGTGGGATGCTGCTCAAGAACATGGGGTGCAATGTTATGGTTTAGGGGAGGTACTGTTATGAAGATAGGATTCCTCAACTCAGACTGTATGAAGACAGGAGGTCGAAGGCTGAAGGTTCAGGAGGAAGACAAGATTCTAGGGCTTTCTACTTATGCATAGATTAGATTGGTTAATTTGCCTTCTAGTTCTAGTTCTAGGTTTCTTTTTCAGCTTTATTTTTCTTCGGCTTCACTAATTTGATCTCATGTGGCTAAGGTGCGTTGCTGGACTCTTTGCTTGCATTAGGAGCCACTAACTTGTGCTTAACATGCAATTAGAGGCCTCTTACAAACTGGCACCTTAAAAATGATTAGTTAATTCTGAGCCTTCCAGTTCTAATTCTACATTAGTTTCTCTTCTAGCTTTACTTTGTTTTTGCTTCACTAGTTTGATCTCATGTGGGCTAAGGTGATCTCGAGGACTGCTTACTTGCATCGGGAGCCACTAACTTCTGCTTAACATGCATTTAGAGCCCAAATACAAAGTAGCACCTTAAAAGTAAATGCTCCAAAAATTATTGTTGGTTATGACAGAAAATAATTTCCATGACCTCCCTAACTCAAATGCAAGCCATCCATCATAAGAAGTTCATTCTTTAGAACAAGCTGTAAGAAGATCTTCACCTTGAAAGGCTTCTCTTCCCAAATTTGTAAGAAAAAGGTGATAGAACCCTCCATTGTTTGGGATTCAAAAGATACTCCACATGGAATAAACTTGTTTTGAATCTTGTCTTCAAATCCATTTGACTTTTTCATTGTGCAACAGGAACTGGCGGAGTAGGTTTGTCAAATCTGTGAGTGCTGTCATGTTATAAGCATAGATGAGGCAAGGGAATTTGGAGACCAAATACTTTCACCATGGATGATGTCAGGTCGGGATGCAGCATTTGCATCTCCATCCCAAGCTCGATGTTAAAGTTGACAAAAAATTTCCACGAGAGTTAGTGGTTTAGCCATCTATCAGTTTGAAACTTCACATCCAAACCACTGAAGCCTTGGTTGCAAGTCCACAGGTGAAATCTTTCCTGATTCTTAAGACACTGCCAAATGGAGATTTGATGTTGGGGAAGTAGAAATCAAGACACCCCATCATTAAAAGTAGACACTCAAGATGCAGCCACTCCAAATGCCTCCCTCTTCTTGCAAAAGTCTTCGAAACCACTTACATCACAAAGAGAGTAGATATCTTAAGTCTTAACCATTAAGAACTCCATGACCCCCAACTAGGTTTACATCTAAAATTTACACAGTATCCCCCAACTAGGTTTATATCTGAAATTTTACTCCAGTTGTCTCCATATGAAACTCCGCAGTCCTCACGTTGCCTAACCCCTTAAGGACCCACATTGGGATTTAGAAGATCGAGAAGAAAAATCAGAGTAAAAGTATTATACAGTCCCCCTAAGAACGCAAACCACTTTTCTGACCTGCAAAGAGAGCACATTACTCTTCCAACCTTAGAATACAAATGAATAAACCACAGACATTTTAATCTCTAGCCACTCGAAGGTCTGTTCACTTCACTAAAAACTGGTCCAACTCCAGAAAGTGACCACAGTCATTTACCAGTGTCCAATAAAGTAAGGGCAATCTCTTTAGATGGATCAAAAGAGGCATATCAGCAACTTTGCTACAGCCCTCCCAAGAAAGGATTATCATCTAAAGGATAACCCAAAATCACCAAAAGAGTTGAACCCCCAGTCGATGCTTCTAAGGTATGTACTTCAAGGCAAACTCAATCTATAATGCCATATCAGGGAGTTTAATACCACCAACTTCCAATTATCCTCCCAACTACAGGAGAGACACTCCTTGATCAATGAAATGGAGTTGTCCCAACATAAAGTAGCCACTGCAAAGCATCCGAACCACCTAAAATGTCATGTCCAGTAAAATAGGAGTTCAAATAGAAATTTCTAGCCACCAAGAATAAAGCATCTAAGTCTAAGCCCTTCCTAAATAACAAAGCAAAGCTCATTTCTGCAGCCATCAGCTCAAGGTTCGTAGACTCGATACCCAAATCCGTGCCGGTTGTCGGTCGATACAATACCATACCATACCGTACCGTATCATACCGATAATAAAAAAAATCAAAAAAAAAACCCATCCAATAGCACAAAAAAAAAATCGAGCCGAACCAGACCAAACCGGTCGATATCGGACGGTTTGGGCCGATACCATACCAAACCGATCGGTTCAGTCTGTTTCATGCCATTTTTCAAAAATCCGATCTGAACCAGACCGGTTCCCCGTCGGTATGGTACAATATGGGATGTACCGACCGGTCGGGCCAATACGGAATACCATGCATGAGCTAGATGATTTTTCACAACATTGATAAAATATTGGCCCCTCCAAGGATCGCCATCTCAATAGTGGATTCTATACCAGTATCATCCTAGTATAATGTTAGTACACCTCATGTGGGGGCTGGTTCAACATATCGATTGTTGTTATATCCCGATACCGCATATCAGTATAGTACAGTATGCATTGATACCAACCGATATGCAAACCTTGGTCCCCTCCAAACTCCTTATCAAGAGGAGCCTTCCTTTAGGAGGGAAGTTCCTAAACCACATCTCAAATAAACTTGCCCTCAAGAATCAACCACCAGGGCAGTAAGGCTGATCACCACTTAGGTCGCCTTAGGATGCTCTGATGAGTCCGGAGGGGCGCCTTGGATACCTTTAGGCCCTAAAGCCCCAACATTCACCTTGAATGTCATCTCTCTCATATCCTAGTTAGTACCATAAAATAAAACTAACAACAGCACCTACACAAGGTTCTTTAAATAAAGATCTGACGTATATCCAAGACATGGTAGAGAAAAGGAGCACATCTAACTAAAATATAAAGTCACATTATTTACCTAATAAAGTAATAACAATCAAATTCTTATTATGATCCGAAGAATAAATTCTGATTTTCATCCTCCTATGAGTTGTCCCTCTAAAAACTTTAATTTCAGAAAATTCAGCTTAAATCAGCTTGTCAATTACACATCACTTCATCAGTCAAGGCCAAGTCTAGGATTATAAACATGAGTTAAAACCACTCTAAATTTCGTTAAAGTTGCAACTCTGTTTCATATAAATCATCTAGTAGCTTAACCTGCAATTTATCTTGATTTTTCCTTTGCACATTGTTATTCACAGAATGACATATGACGTATACTTCTGACATTACTTTAACAAACATTGAAGGAGGGAATAAACCTGATAGGTCCATTCTCTAACAGAAAGATCCTCCACAGCATCAAGTGTCACTAAGTAGATACCAGCACCAGCAATATCAAACCAAGGTCCATAGTTCTAGAAACAAAGAATAATATCCGTATCAAGACAATGCTTAGAAGAGCCAGAAAGACACAAAATTTACTTCAAGATAAGAAAATATGTGCACCTGTAGCCCGACCATCATACTTAACAACTCTAGTGAATTATTCCCTTGATTGAGCTTAATTTGCTTGTCAATTGTGAAATTTGCATCATCATGGTCGCCATATCCAAATCCTAAAAGTGTTTCCAGATTTAAAATAAATAATGAATTTTATACAACAGAAAAGCGTATTACAAGTCCATATTTAAGATTGGACTTTGACATTCATAAAGACTTGTAGTATAGCTAAAATTAATGGGAAAGAAAGATAAAAAATTCTGTTACTGTAAGAGATGAGTACTCTGTAGAATTCTAGTCCAAATATTAAATTTTTTTCTGCTTTTTTGGGTCACAACCAAAAAAGATAAGTAATTATGGTATAATAAGGTATAAGATTAGTTCATAAATAGGAACCAGTAAACACCAAAAGCTCTCAGAGCACATTAAAAAGGTGAAAGCTGGAATTGGAAGTAGTGGTAGATGCACCATTCATGTAGGCAGAAGAAAGAGTCATCTCCCTAAAGAAAAATGTTACAGATGATCAGACACCAAACAGGAAAGTTATTACTAGGTCTAAAAATGTGGGTGAATGCTTCAGCAAAGCATTCCATTTCTGGGTGTCTTTACTTGGCAGTTGGCAGTACTTCAAATGAAGGTTATTTAGACTTTTAAGTGTTCATTTTCAAAGTATCAGTTGGGTTTCTTCTAGACTGGCTGAAACTGAAGCTGGCAAGATAGGAAAGGCATGCCAACAGTTTTGTCTAACACGTATCAAATTTTATGACCCAAGTTGACAAAACAAAGGAACCAAAACTAGAGCCTGGATTGATGTAATTGCTAGGCAATGCAGCTATATAAGTCGGGATAGAGTTTACTTTCCCAGATATCTACGCCACTCCTAGTTAAAAAGTATATAGGAAGTGGCTATATGCATACACAGACATATATAGATACATTTATACACACACATATCCAAACTCTTCTTTCATTAAGCCAAAATACATAAATCTATATATACATATATATAGACTTTTTCATGAAGCCAAAATGTTGGGGCCATTGCTCTTCTATCACTTAACTAAAGCTCACTAGTGCAAGTATAAAGCCAAACTAGTATTCGTAAGGTTCTTTTGATGATGTTACATGACAAGAATGGTCAAAGTAATGGCTTAGGATCATCTAGTTTTAATGAATAACGGGAAGATGCCTTGCAAAAGGCACCCAAAGCTTATTAGATTATGTGTGCCTTTGGATGGCTACATCTTAAACCAATGCTGGTATTGGATAACTAGAGTAACATTGTGAAAAATATAATCACTTGAAGAAATAATGGAATATTTACATTATAGACAAAAGCTTCTGAAGTCAAAAAAATAATAATAATAATAACAATGTAAAAGCTGCTCATAACCTTCAAGTCTTTTATTTATGAAGAGTAGTGCTGCATGTCCCAAACTCCCAATATGAAGAAATACTTCTTTTGCCTCTTCATTCACATTTATACTGCCAAAATTATGCACCATATTAAAAAATCAATACTGATGCAATGATCACTATAACAGATATGCATGAACCATCCATTTTTTACTTTAAAGGAACACTAGAATTTTAGAAGATAAAATGTAGATATAGAAAAAGGTTATTTGATTGCTTGTAATTCTAATTGCATGACGTAGGAATTGCTTTTGCTTGGTTACATGTGATTGACAATAACTAGTGTTTACAGTTGTTTGGTTGTATCATGATAAAAGAAGTGTGATAACTTGCAAATGAATAGGTAAAGTAACCCCCTCAGAAACAATGTGCTGTTTATTTTTATTACATTTTACTAATAGGTGACCAACCATTGACCTTTTTTTATGCAGTATACAATAATATTATATTATTATAATCAATTGTATTTAAAATAATTATATCCTATTATAGTAGTATTAACTATTTATTGCAATAAATATTATAATAATGCATAATAAATTGTAATTATATAATGATATTGCATAAATACATTTTAGCACTATATAAATATTACAATGATAAAAGAGAAATATAATAATAATATAATTAATAGTTTAATACAACCACCGTACTAATTATTGTATTATTACAATATTTTTCAATATTATAATTATAATTTATTATATAAAACTACAATAACAAAATAATGGTAATTGTTATAATGATGGATTACAACAATTAAAATAACAACCACTACAATATAGTTATAAAGTTATGATTATGATAGTATTATTTCATATTGTAATACTTATATAATTATGGGGAATTTGACCCCTAGTCCTTCCATGGACTAGGCTATAATCTTTAATCCTTGGCACCAGAAATATAACACCCGATCCAAATTATATAGTTTTTATAAGTTATAACTCTCAGTATCTGCTCACTATCTCTCATTTTAAAATGACCAATAAATCCCTTTCCACTTAATTTCCTCACCCTCTTCCATGTCTTATTCAATCTTCCCATCCTGATGAGACCTACCACCTCATCAGGATCCGCTTCTCCATTCGTGGCTCCCCAAACCCATTGCAGTCCCTATAGCCTCTCTATTAACATGTTCTGGCATGTCACAGCATGAGGCTTTGCCACCCACTGCGAGTGTTTGAGTGTCACATAGGCATTGTGGTGGTGGGGGATTCTTTGATTACATCACATTTTTCTATTGCACTTAAGAGAGGTTTCCTGCATTGGGATATGTCATGCTCTTCCTATGGCTCGTGGCCCTTGGCTTATGGCCCGATTTTATATGTTGGGCAACATTGTCACTGATTACTTCTTCTCTAGTCTTGCAGAACTTTCAAGTTTGTTAAGTCAAGCTAGTTTGGTCTGGTTTAGTTATTATGAATGAGTTGATTTGGCAATGTTGACAAAGCAGTCAGTCTACATAAAATGGCTTCTAATCTTTTCAGAGACATCAAGTACATTGAATGCCTTGTATATTTGACATAATCATATACTTTCCTGGATTTGTTGCAACCACATAAGATTTTATTCCCTTTCTTTCTTCTATTTACGTGCATATATTAATTATCTTAACCTATAGCTCTATTATGATGGCACTCTATGTGGAGTTGGACAAACTCAATTGCCAGTTCGAGCCCTCACAGCTAGTTATCCTGGCAAACTATAAAATGTGGTATGCCTTTCTATCATTTGGCTTCCTAGTCTAGGATAGCTTTTTGGTCAATTGCTTTAGCAAGTTGCAATAGGGGCTCTCTCACACCATTCTTTGTAATTTTTGCTAGTCAGCTTAGCTTTAATTTATCTGTTTATGACTTTCTTTTACAGAAGATACTGATCGAGTTAGTTGACAATATTCCCTTCATCTCCTGATGGTATGTGATAAGGTGGTTGTGGTTAATTTGTCATTGTACAAATCTTGAGTGGTACTCCAAGTTATGCTCATTGTTGCAACATATGTATAGATATTTCTATTTCAAAAATAAAAAACATCAATGTGAAAATCTACATGTAGTTACATGCTGAATCTCTCCCTGTTTTTCCCCCTTCCCTCCATCTGAACCTCTAGGTAGACCTTGGGTACAGGTTAACATCATTCATGATCTTTGCAAACAATTTGCCATCGGCATTGTGGATAAGGTTACCTTCCTTGATGATATTGAAGTGGAAAAGCTCAAAAAGATGCTCAGAAGGACCGGGCAAGGAAAGAGTTTGCCAGCCAAGAGCTGATTTAATAGGGGCTGGGGTTCTTTGAGGATTTTGAGTGTATTGAGTGTTTGATGTATGAAGTCCTGCTTCAGATGTGGCCTTATGAGGTGATCAAATCTAATTTTATTAGACCTGGATGTAGGATTTGTTGAAATTAAGAGATGAGATCTTTTGTGATTAACTAAAAAAATTTTATTTTCGACTGTGTTCAACTAATAAATTTAGTGACTGAATTATATAATAAAATAGTAATTCATCATTTTTTTTCTTGTTTGATTTAACGTGATACCTAATATAAAGCCCATGCAATAGATAAAAAATGTATTAGGTGCTATTAATTATTATTCTCTTGGCTTGGTTCTGTGGAGAATCTGGATAGCAGCATAAGGAGGGGGTTTTTATAAGTTAAGGATGTGGAATGGGCTTTTTGGGTTGGTGATCCATGGCAAAGTGTAAGAGGTTGTGGTTGTCTAACCTTCTTCTCAATTTTATTTTAGTATCTGGGAAGTTAGATCTATTATTGGTGGGAAAGTTTAGGGAGTTAGCTAGAAGCGACCACTAGGTGCACGATGCTGTGTTTGATTGGAGGGGAACATAGGGAAAATAGGAAACTTGGGAACTAATCATATCAATTTTTAAGCCATTACTCCTTGGAGCATAGTTTACATAATACTATTAGTCTCTTGTAATGGTTCATGTAGGTCTAGAAACCATAACTTTCACATTATTAGCATACAAATTCTAACCAGCTAAGCCAATAGGCTAGAAGTAGTGTTCTTAGCTCTGTGTTAGGGTGAATTAGGTGGTAGGGACAAATATTTTGCTTCCTTTAAGAAGAACAAGACATTGGCCATGGATCCCAAACACTTTGCAAGTTTTATGTTGATAAACGATTCAAGGTGTTATTAACTATCGTGCAATCCTCTTGAATTATTGTTGTGCAGAGAGAGCTTAACCATATGCATAGAGATTTTAATTGTGTGCAAGGAGACCTAAACTATGTGTAGGGGATATCAACCGTGTGCAGGAAAATACTGTGTTTAGAAATCTTAACTATATAAAAAGAGACCTTAATAGTATGCACAGAGATCTTAAACTGTGTGCAGGAAGACTTTAATTGTGTGCAAAGGGATATTAACTGTGCCCAGGGGTATTAACTAGATGCATAGAGATTTTAACTTTGTGCATAGAAATCATTACTATATGCATGGAGACCTTAATTATGTGCAAGGGATATTAAGTATATCTGGGGGATATGAACCATGTACATAAAGATCTTAACCGTATGCACAGAGACCATCACTGTGTGTAGAAAGACGGTAACTATGTGCAGGGGCATATCAACCATGTCTAGGAGGATACTGTGTGCATAAAGATCTTAATTATGAGTGGGAAGATCTTAATTGTGTGCACAGAGATATTAAGCGCCTATAACTCTACCTATTAATTAAGCGCCTATGGTATTCTGGTCCAGCCACAAGGTATAAGTGTGGCCATAGTTAAAGGCTGATGAGTTGAGTGAAATTTATTTTGAAACAGATTTTTGAATATCATTAGTTTCAAAATCAGATATATGATAATATTTATGAATATTTGAAAGATACTGATATTACTGAATTCATGTTTTAAAAATGAATTTGATTATGTTTGTACACTGATTAATGATAAATCATACTTTAATTATTGCAACCCATATTATCACATGAATTATCTAGTCAAGGTATTCATTGCTTACTAGGCTGTCTAGCTCATTACTCTATATTTTACTATTTTGACAAATTTAGAGGATTAGTTTGACTTGGAGATTCGAAATGAAAGAATAAATTAGAGGCAGACTTTGATATTTGTATTTTAAATTAGGATTTATTGAAATTTGATGCAAGACCATGGAAAATTATTTTATAAGATATTTGATTTAGTTATTTGAACCAAAATTGAACGTTAATTATTTGAATTTTGTTTTGCTGCTTTATAATATCATGATGAGATGCTTTGCATGCTTGTGGAGAGAGTTCTCCATGAGTATACGACAATTGCCGTGATCCTTTGACTCTCGATCTCGAGTCAGGGGCATGACATATCTATTAAGGACCAAGGGATATGAATAAGCTAAATAATAGTTAATATTATATAATAATAACAATTTGTCCCTTCTAATGATGGATAATAGTTCAAAAATGTGTATATATATATGTATTTGTATATTTGTACATCTGATAATTTTTGAGGGGCTCATTATTAGGGTTATATATTATTAAAATTAGGCATTGCTGGGGTGGAAGACCAGGATGAGGCGGAGTTCTCTTGGCCTGTGAACCACGCCTGAAGTCATGTCATGTTACTAGTTGATCTCATTGATCAATAGCCTATTCTAATCAAAGATGCTTTGGACCAAGATAAAGCTCTTCTGGAATGTCTGGAGAACTTCGTTATCCAATTTAGGCTTTTTTTAGCATGTGCCAGGGTGGGTGGGAAAGGGCAGTGTTGGGATTTCTATGTGGTGAGGGATGGGATAGGGACCAGCAATTAGAGCAGTACTTGCCCTCTAGATCGACAATTTAATTGTCAGTCAACTGGGACTTTTCATCATAACAGAGTGTACGGAGGGATCAGCAATTAAATTGCGACATATATTCTTATTATAATAGATATATAATTATGAAATAAAGTATTATAATAATTTATAGTTTATATATACTATAAATTTATGATTTAAGTTAGACAAGTGAGAAAGTCAGAAGATACAAGACAAATGGCACAGAATAGGAATTGGAGGACTAGAAATTGGTGGGTGAATTATTGGGCACTAGTGAGTATTTTTTGTTCTATTTCAAAGCATATTTGTTGAGGACCAAGCGATATGGATGAGTTAATTAATAATATATAATAATGATAATTTTTCCTTATAATGATGGATAATAGTTCAAAAATGAGTATGTATGTAGGAATGTATGTATGCATATATATATACAACCTGACACTTTTTGAGGCCTTGTTATTGGGGTTATATATTACAGAAGTTTGGTGTTGTTAAGGTGGAAGACCAGAAGTGAGGTGGAGTCTTCCTAGCCTACGAACCACAAGCGAAGTCATGTCACATTAGTAGTTGATCTCATTGATCAACAGCCTATCCTGATCCAAGATGTTCTGGACCTAGATAAAGCTCTTCTAGAAAGATTGGAGAACTTCGTTGTCAACTTTAGGCTATTTTTTCAGCACATGCAGGGATGGACGGGGAAGGGTGGGGGGAAGGACAGTGTTGGGATTTCTATGTTGGGAGGGATCGGATGGGGACCGGCAAGTAAAGCAATACTTGCCCTTTGGACCGACAATTTTACAGCCGGTCAATAGGGAATTTTCATCATACTTAGAGTATATGGAGGGACCGGCAATTAAATTGCTGTATATATTATTATCATAATAGATAAATAATTACAAAATATAGCATTATAATAATTTAGAGTTTATATATAGTATAAATTTGTAATTTATGTTGGACAAGTGCGAGGGGGTGAGAAGATACAAGGCAGGTGGCATAGGATTTGAGACTTAATTTGCAATTGGTATTGTGATCATTCTTGACCGCAATACTAAATGCAACTTTTGGGGCTTTTTTCTCACAAATCCTATTGCAAGTTGCAACTAAATTGCAAGTAACCAAAGAACTAAAGATGGTCGCCAGCAACACTAGTTGTTACTATTAGATTTACAACCTGCTCCATTGCAGTCAACCAAACAGCTCCTAGATGCATTCAAGTTGTAAAGAAGTTCGCAAATCAAGATTGGTAAAAGCATGCATGGTGGCATATTCCAAATAGAGTAAGAATAGACATACTTCATGGTGAAAACTAATAACTGATCATATAAGAAATTTTTTTAAAAAATCTTGAAGAAAAAAATACCACATTATGAAGCAATATGATAGATCAGCAGTGGCAACTTTTCATTTTTCATTCTTTTAAAAATAGTATATGCATTTGATAATCCATATTTCCATATAAACACCAAAGATAAGTGGGGAAGAATGTTTCTTTGCTTCTAACCTATCATTCATTAATTTTTCACTTTCTTTTATTTTTTGATGTTAAAGGCACCTGAAGCTAGACAGCCATGAAAAATGCTTGAAATTGACATAAACAATTACCTAATTGAATACCATAAATAGTCGCTAATGTCCCTTGTGGTATTAATCTGTTCCAAAAGACCTGGTGCAACAAATGAGTTGTTATACTGAGTTCCCACTTGTTCTTTATACCACTGCCATGCTGAGGATTCTAGAAAGTACTCCTTGTTGACTTTATGTTGATGTGATGAACCAGCAGTAGATTTTTGTGAAACAACCTTCAATCAATATGGAACATACAAGCCGTAAGCAAAGTGTCAATAGGAAGGCAACCAGAAATTATGTAATAGTTATAGTGAAAGCTACACCACATCTAAATCACAACCCCGGATCATTAACTTAGAAGTTGTTCCAAGAAAATAAGCAATCAAAATGGAAACCAAAAACATAGTTTTGTTAGAAACTTTAGCTATTTTATATCTCACATTTCTATGTTCGTGAGAAAGATCAGCTTAAGGAAAACATTCAGACCACCTCTCTTTTGTACAAACCCTCATAAACCCACCTCTGCCCGCATTTCAATCTGCCTGGAGGCCCTGGACACTGAACCACAAGTTAGCCCACACTGTCTCTTCCATTTGAAAAGTTTTGATTTTAAAATGAAGATCACATGAACCTAATCTCTGCCTGTTGGAAGGAAACTCAACCCCGATCCTATCTAGCCATGACTATTATGTGAAAGCTAAGTCACCATAGAGCCAAAATAAACGTTTGATGCATGAGCAACATCACAAACATCATTATGGGATTTAAGCTCTTATTGGACAAGATAAATGCTCTCAATCTAATCGAGTAATCCAGTTCTTTGACAACCTTTGAAGCATATCAAAGACCTGCTCTTGAATCCCAATTGGATAATTTTGCTCTCCAACAAGAGGTACTGTGGTGACATCAATTGAGAATAAACTGGCTAACAAAAGGTGACCATAATACAACTTTTTCCATATATTTCCATGCTAGACTTAGGCATAACCATATCACCAGCCTCTCCATGGCCAATGAGATGCCGCGTGCAAAGAGAGCATTTCCAATGAGCTTCAGCCTTTCTATTCTCAACTCTTCATAAACCAACCTTTTCCTTTGTCGGCCTCCACTAGAATGTCATTGTACCCCTTAAAAATTCTAACCTTTACTCTTCACCTCCCTTTTAGTGCAGGTGAACTCAAAGAGGTGATTCTTAGCCTATCTAATGAGAGTCCCAAGCTCAGAGAGATCTCCAATCTTCTTCAAAAATATTTGGGCAATTGTCAAGCAGAATTTCCTAAATTTTTTTAGAACATCATCTACAAAAAGCATGTGTCAGCAGACTTATCTACAAACACATCACCTTGATCCCAAAGAAAGAGGAGACTCAATTGTAAAGGACTTGTGGACATCGACCTTCCTAATGAACTCTCAAAATCTTCTCCAAAAGAAGCCGATCCTCCTAAATCTGATTGGCATTTTGAAGTCTGCTTTCCTCCAAGGAAAATCTACTGTTGACAGTTATGCCTAAGCTGTTGAAATCGTCTTGTGCTACCACTCCATGCCAAGAAAAGGTGTTATGATCAAACTTGATTTTGAAAAGGTATTTGATTTCATCATGTGCAATTATTTACATAATTTGCTGCTAGCTGGTTTTCTTTGATTAGAAACTATGGAGTTGTCTATACCTATCTAATAGCAAATTTGTTATCTGTCTTAATGGATCTCCAACAGGGTGATTTAGCCTTTTCTTTTCATCTTGGTTGCAGATATCCTTTTTAGAATTGTGATATATGGCATGCATCACCATGATGTTTTTACTAGACTTTGTCTAACCCTTGATGGCTTCATTACCACCCTCCTCCAATTCAGCAATGGTACTATCCTGTTATAGGAAAGAGATCCTTAATTTAGCTTGACAACAACCCAAGCACTAGTTTTGAGCTCTTGATTTCCTTCCTATCAAATATCTTGGTCTCCTCCTTAATCTTGGTCCACATAGGAAGTCTAGCTGGGGGACCCTCATCAATACTATCAAAGCCAACTCTCAACCTAGAAGGGGAACTCTCCTTCAGAGGCTGACTAAGCCTAATAAGTTCAATTTTATCTTCACTTAAAACTTTATGTAGTTTCTCCTTCTAGTTAATTGGATGGCTCAAAGTATTGATAGAATTATATGAGTTTTCTTTTGGTGCAGTGAGAAGTCTATTCCGGGTGGATTCTGTCTTGTTAGTTGGAAATCTTGCTGCAAGAGCAAAGCTTAGGGAAGACCAGGCATCAAAGACCTTCATTTAATGAACCTTGACCTCATGAAGATATTGAAATGATATCCTTCACCACCTCATGACCATTGAAATTCTATGTTAAGAGCAACAAACTAGACAACATGTAGATTATTTTGGCTCAACTAGAGTGAATCCAACTACACTTCCTCCTTTTGGAAAGGGGTACTTGACACTGAGGAGGTCCATCCCATAACTTAAAGTTCACTCTAGGGAATGAGTGAACTATTAGATTTTGGACAGACAGGCAGGCCAATGAACTATCATTTGCATCCCTCTTAAGCTGTTCAAACTTCATGACAATGAAGATCTTGTTATGGACACCTCATTATATAAGTTGATAAAACCTTGTGGCATCCCATCTTCCGCAAGGTGATTTGCTGTAGAACTTCAAGATCACGGTTATCTGTTGCTTGCTATTATCCATCTCTCCTAATCCTAACGCAAACATTTCTTAAGGGAGTTAGGAAAGTTTGGCTTTTTCACAATCCATTGCTATCATTCTTTCCTTAAAACCAATGATATCAATGATATATCCTCCACTTCCCCCACTTTAGAAATCTTTGGGCCCATCAAAAAACTAAAATCTTCTTATGTGTTGCTACTGAAAGCAAAATACTAAATGAAGACAACATATGAAGAAAGAATTGAGCCTCTACTAATAGATGTGTACTTCACTACTTTGCACAAACATTCATTAAAGTTCTAATGACCTCTTTCACTGCCATCTATCCAAAAAAATTTGGGTACAACTCAAATTGAAATGTGGCATAAAAAGGCATCTAAGTTCCTTTTCTCCCTTTAGACTACCTAGAGAATTAAGCACACAAAGAAGTTCAAGTCAGTTTAGGACTCTCTTGTGGTCTTATCTCTTAGAATATATTTTGCTTAAACAAAGAAATAGAATTTTTCTTTTTTTTTTTATGACAATCATGGTGCATTGACTATGGATGCAGAGGCATTACTACTTGCTCAAAATTTACTCCAAATTTGTGGTTAAGATGGACAATGTGGCGACAAGCTATTTTCAGACCTTGGAGAAGTTATTACCTAAGCAAGCTTGTTGCAAGATTTCCTAGAAAAATTTGAGATGAGCATGGAGTACAAGTTGAATAGGGAAAACCAACACCCTTAGGGCTTGTTTGGATAATCCAGTGCAATTCAACAGGATTCACAAGAACACAAGCTAAGTAAGGCCCATATTCATAGTATTCATAGGAATTTTTCAGAGTGGGCCAGCCCGAATCCGATAAGGAGGAAAAATGACCTCACCAAAACTTTTTTTTCCATAAAGGAATGAACTAGAAAAAGTCCAGTGACATCAGCTAAGCAAGATCTTATATTCTATAATACTAGAAATCCTATTTCCAATGTTGAGTATTGGTGTATATATGTAGTGAGGCTATTTATAGTCTTGTCTATATTTAGAGTTATGCTATTGTTGGTGTATATATGTAGTGAGGCTATTTATAGTCTTGTCTATATTTAGAGTTATGCTATTTTTAGTTGTCTATATTTGTATAGTCATGTGCACGTCACATGTACCCTTGTATTCTTGTATATATAAAGAGATTTTACATGAGCACTCCTCACGACTTATTCTCCAGATTCTTTCTTTCTCTTTTGCTCTCTCTACATGGTATCAGAGCCAAAGGAGAAGGAGAAACCTTAGCCGCCATCCTTTGTCCTGCAACAGTCCTCACCGCCATCCAGTCACTATCCGGTTGGCCCCTTTGTCTTCTTTGTCTACTACAGCAGTCCTTATCGTTGCTCTTTTCTATTCAACACTACTGTTTGTTCAAATCAACAGCCACAAATTTCTGATCTTTTCTATCCGCTGCTATCTTCCAAGTCGCAAGCAGCAGATGAAAAGATCGTCAGTTCCTTCATCGCGTGTCCAGTATATCCACAGAGGCTTATCGCCGTCACTGCCCTAGTGTCCAGCAGCAGCAGACGCCGGCCAGACTCAGTCCCTCCAACCCTTCCAATCTGTCTAGATCTTGTTTTCTCTGCAAAAAATCTGTTCTAAATAGCAACAGCCGCTATTCTTCTTATCCAGATTTTCCTGCTGCCCTTGATTGGATCTCTCTTCAATCCAAAATCATTGTCCAATGGCTTCTACTTCAGACATTACAGCCACATCCACCACATCCACCTTAAGGGTGAATACACCTGTCCTCACCGGATCCGCTATGAACACTGCTGACAAGTTGAATGGTAAAAATTATTCGTCGTAAGCTGTATCTATGGAGTTATGGTGCAAAGGTCAGGGCGTTTCTGACCATCTTACATCCTCTATTGATTAGATCTCTGTTGCTAGTCGAGACCAGTGGAAAAGAGTCGATGCTCAGATTCTTGGTTTGATTTGGTAGACCATCGACTCTGACCTATTTTCTATCTTCAGACCGATCCATACATGTTATGGTACCTGGGTCCATGCTCGAGAATTGTACTCGAGCAATTTTACACACTTGTACGATGTGATTGGTTCTCTTTTTCATTTTCAGTAGGGAGATTCTGAATGCGGTCTTATCTGCGGCGCCATCAGTCACTTGCTACTGAGTTACATGAGCTATTATCATTTTCTCCTGATATTCAAGTCCAGCAGGTTCAATGGGATCATCTGATTACTGTCTTATGTCTCCATGAGATTCGTCCAAAGTTAGAGGGTGTTCGCATTCAGATCCTTAGTTTAGATCCTATACCCTCTCCTACAAATGTTTACTCACGTTTACTCCAAGCATCCATAGGGGTAAACCGTCCTGATACAACTTCATCCTCCAACCACTCTGCTTTGTCCACTAAATTCTCAAGAGATTCAAGTTTTAGAGGTGGACGAGGTGGTCGTCGAGATCGTGGTGGTAGAGGTGGTCGTGGTGGTGGTTGTCCCTGGTGCATCCACTGTAATCGTCATGGGTGCACCCGGGACATCTGTTACACTTTTCATGGATTTTCACAGTGGACTGCACATAATGTGCAAACTCAGTCAGCAAAGGACAACTCGGTAGTGTCTGCCTCGGCTTCTGACAGTGTTACAATCTCTGAAGAGGAGTATACATGGTTTCTTCAATTCCAAGCATCACAGCAAACTTCCTTATCCATCACTGCTTTACCACAATATGGTAATCCGACTATCTATATAAGGTAACCTTGTTCCTTGGATTTTTGATTCTGATGCCTCTGATCACATGTCTGTGCACAAACATAGTTTTGCCCATATCATTGAGTCACAAACCTTACCACATGTTACTTTGGCTAATGGGCCCACTACTCTAGTTTGGGGTAGGAAAACTATTTTTCTTCATCCTAATTTGCCCTTATCTTCTGTTTTATATATTTCTGATTTTCCTATTAATTTAACATCCATTAGCTAATTTACTAAATAATTGCATTGCTCAGTTACCTTTTCTTCTGATTCTGTGGTGGTGCAAGACTTAAAGACAGAGAGGATGATTGGTTCCGATTTTGAGTCCCGTGATTTGTATCGGTTGTCTAGACCACTAATGTGTGTAGTTGCTGCTACGTCTCTTCAAATTTACAGCCAGTTAGGTCATCCTCATCTCCAGAATCTCCAAAAGATGATGTCTAGTGTGTCTGGTGTCCGTGAGTTAAATTGTGTGTCGTGTCAGTTAGGAAAGCAGAGTCGTAGTCTTTTTTCTAGTCGGTCAAATAAACATGCTTTAGCACCCTTTAGTCTTGTTCATCTGATATTTGGGGACCTAGTAAAATTATTTTTTCTATGAAATTTAACTATTTTGTCACTTTTATTGATGATTATTCTTGCATGACTTGGGTGTATTTATTACGTAATCGTTCTGAATTATTTTCAATTTTTACTGCATTTTATACTGGAGTTAAAAATCAGTTTTATACATCCATTAAAATTTTTCGAAGTGATAATGCTCGTGAGTACTTATCTACTAATTATGACTACTCATAGAATTCTTCATCAGACATCTTTCGCTAATACGCCTCAACAAAATAGGGTAGCAGAGCGCAAAAATCATCATCTTATTGACACAGTATGGACAATTCTCATACATATGCATGTGCCTATTCATTTTTTAGATGTCGCTGTTCTTACTGCATGTTATCTCATAAATCGTATGCCTTCATCCATGTTGCATGATCAAATTCTCTTTTCGATTTTATTTCCTAGAAACTCCCTGTATGTCTTACCTCCTAGGATCTTTGGATGCACCTATTTTGTCCATTAGTCTGGTCCTAGTCATGATAAGTTGTCCCCGAGATCCTTAAAATGTATCTTTCTCGGATATTTTCGATCCCAAAAGGGATATAGGTGCTACTCTCCTATTTTTCATCGTATCTTTATATCATCTAACATCACGTTCTTTGAGTTCATTCCTTATTTTTCTCCTGGGTCTAAGTCTATTATCTCTCATGAGGAGACTGTTTCTATTGGGTTGCCTGTATCTCTTCCCTCTGGTGACACATCCTTGTCATCTATGCCCATTCCTCCTCTATCTCGATCTAGATTTGATCGGCCAAATTTTCAGACATCAGTGTTGTGCACCACCTGGGATCCCTTCTGCTGAGCCCACGGATTCAACACCGGCACCACTCGCTTCTCTGCCAGATAGTCCTACTACACTAGCTCCTTCTGACCTGGATGTTTCTATTGCTCTGCGCAAAGATAATCGAACAAAATATCTCATTGATTGTTTTGTTAGTTATCTATCTTTATCTCTCAGATATGCTACTTTTATTTCCTTGCTTGCTTCGATCTCCATTCCTTGTACTGTTATAGAGGCACTTGCTCATTCCGACTGAAAGGAGGAGATGGATGATGAGATGTCTGCACTGCATGCTTTGGATACTTGGGGACTTGTTCCACTTTCTCCAGGTAAGTCCATTGTTGGTTGTCGCTGGGTTTATACTGTTAAGTATTCTTCTGATGGGCAGGTTAACAGATTGAAGGCTCGATTGGTTACAAAGGATTTTACTCAGGTGTTTGGCCAAGATTATCTTGATACGTTCTCACCTGTGGCTAAACTCACATTTGTTCGTCTTCTCTTGAGTTTAGCTGCTATCTTTCACTGGCCTCTTCATCAGCTGGATATTAAGAATGCGTTTCTGCATAGTGATCTTCACGAGGAGGTTTATATGGAGCAACCTCCTGGGTATGTTGCTCAAGGGGAGTACATATGTCGGTTGAAGAAGTCATTATATGGCCTGAAGCAGTCTCCCCGGCCTGATTTGGGAAGTCCAGCTCTGTTATTCTTCAATTCGACCATCTTAAAAGTACTTCTGATCATTCGATTTTTTATAGGCATTCGGAGCCAGGCAAGCGCATTCTTTTGATTGTCTATGTGGATGACATTGCTATTACTGGTGATGATATTGATGGCATTACTGCTCTAAAGGATTATTTACATCAGCAATTTCAGACCAAAGATCTGGGAGAGTTACGATACTTTTTTGGTATTGAGATTGCTCGATCTCATCAGGGTATAGTTGTGAATCAGAGGAAGTATGTCCTTGACATGTTGGAGGAGACAAGTATGTTAGGATCTCGTCTTGTTGATACTCCTATGGATCCTAATGTACGACTTGTTCCTGGCAAGGGGGAGCCTTTGTCAGATCCTGAAAGATATCGGAGATTAGTCGGGAACCTGAATTATCTTGCAGTCACCAGGCTAGATATTCTTTTGTTGTTAGTGTTGCCAGTCAGTTTCTCGACTCTCCTACTGTTTGTCATTGGGAGGCTGTTGTTCGCATTCTTAGATATCTAAAGAGTGCATCAGGCAAAGAGTTATTTTATCAGGATCATGGTCATAGCCAGGTAGTTGGCTATACAAATGCAGATTGGCCAGGATCTCCCTTAAATAAACAATCTACCTCTAGGTATTATGTCTTTCTTGGTGGTAATCTTATCTCATGGAAGAGCAAGAAGCAGGGAGTTGTTGCTCGTTCTAGTGCTGAGGTGGAATATGAATATCGTGCTATGCTTTAACCCGAAAATCATTAGACCCGAAAATATGACTTCATAGACATTCGAATGCTTCCCCACCAAAAAAATATATGATATTAGGCTCATAATTCAATGCATGAACCACTAGAAACCTTTCCTAATTTGATCTAAACTCCATCTTAATATCCATGGGAACTTTAAGCCTAGTCTGTTACCATATAACAACAAAAGTAGCTAATGCTCAACATTATACAAGAAAATTTATGTTTCAATACAAGTCTCACATGCCTTATGCAGTCTTCTATAACTCGAACTGTTTGGTTGGAAAGGCATTGAAGTCTTTAGATCCAAAAATAGACTAAATAAGGATTCACAATATAAAACCTAATTTCAAGATCCACAATCTTTACTAGGAACTGCGCCAGTCAACTACCAGTATGGTACCAATCCAAACCATACCTACACTCTCCACATTGATGCATACAATTGGGTATCGATTGAATTTTTTGTTATTTTATTTTTTATTTTTTAATTTAATATTAATTTAAGGTTTATGGATCTCTCAATTACTAGTTATAAGCATATTTTTTAATATTATTTTACTTCTATACATGGTATTTCATACCGATCAGAACCAGCTGGTACATCTCGTACCATACCATACCGACAAAGAAACGGTCCGACTTAAATCAGATTTTCGAAAAATGGCCTGAACTGGACAAAATTGGTCAATTTGATATGGTATCGGCCCAAACCATCTGATACTGGATGGTTTGATTCGGTTTGGTACGATTCGAGGCCAATTCGGTCCTATTCAACCCGATTTCTTTTTCTTTTTTTTATGCTATTGGATGGGTTTTTTTTTGATTTTTTATATCCGATATGGTACGGTACAGTATGGTACCGATCGATAATCGGAATGGGTTCCAATACCAAGTCCGCAAACCTTGCTTCTATATTGGTCCCATGTGACTATGACTGCTTAATAGATACAACCATGGTTTGTTGAACTGACCACACCGAACCGAACTGACATGGAAATATGATAGTTTGGCCCTAATTTTTGAAACAAGGCTTAAACCAGCCTGAACCACTCTAAACTGAGCAAAACCGCCTGGTTCGGTATGGTTCGAGGTGAACCAACCTGTTCCCTCTTTTTTTTTTGTGGTGCTATAGCATTTTTGTTTGTTTTTTAGTGGTGCTACAGTGTCGGTGGAGGGTGGCTTTAAACAAAGTTGAAAATCAAAAGCTCGGTACCTCCTTGTCAAAATCCATTTTCCTTCCCTATCTATAATGCAAATGACAAGCAAAACGAGGAGAACTCATCAATTAGAGGTATGTAATCTTATCTTATCTTTCATTTCTCCTCTTCCTTTTTTTAAAAAAAAATTAAAAGCCATGAAAATTGAAAAAATAAGGGAAAATCATGTCAAAATTTTTAATGTTGGTATAATTTCATTATATATTGTAGATCTATAGATGATCTACACAATGACATTGAAATTATTAATTTTTATTAAGATTGTCTCCCTCTAATATAATATTATGTTAGATTTAGATCCATATCACACGCTTAATCGTGGGTGTATCAGAGTGATACAAACATCAAATAAGATCAAGAAACAATAATTTGGACTTAAAATCATTCAAGAAATAACAAAAAATTAGACATCTTAGAAGTCAAAAAAAAGAAAACAAAACAAAAAAAAGGATGTGCCAACTTGAACGGCATGCCATGCATACTGACACTCGATATGGTACCAAACTAGCATCGTACCATACCAACTGATGATCGGTTCGCCGTCCGATGCTAGTTCAACCTTCCTTGGATACAACTGTAATAATTAAACATAGATTTGTAGCTCAGCCATCAGATGCATATCATTGTGTGCCCTAGTTTTCATCATCTCCATCTTTCTTTCAAATGTTACCTTCATCTGGAACTCTTGCTTTGAACTTTATCATCCTCCCCTTATTTGTAAATCCACCATTTCTACCTTCATTTTATACATTTACATAGGCCACATTATCCTGATATAATGGTGGTTATGACACCTAAAGATCCTGTTATTATCTTGCTCCTAGCCTTCTGGTTTCACCTCTT
Source organism: Elaeis guineensis (assembly GCF_000442705.2). Classification (NCBI taxonomy): domain Eukaryota; kingdom Viridiplantae; phylum Streptophyta; class Magnoliopsida; order Arecales; family Arecaceae; genus Elaeis; species Elaeis guineensis. Next base: position 107,193,576 of record NC_025997.2, on the reverse strand, counting down.
TGTATTTCTCTCTAATTGTCACTATATGATTTACAATCAACATCTACTGGAGAGGCATTGGTCTAACAAAACAGCCTTAGAATTTTCCTAAGCTTTCATTTTTCTTTATGCAACCATTAGTTCCCACCAAGAGTGAAAAAAAAATTATAGCAGGATTTGTTACTCCAAGAATTGATTTTGATGATCACAAACCATTTGAGGGGACTACTAATGTGTTTCTTATCTTTGGAGATTATTTTTGTGATGTTTCAAGTAGTCCAAGAGATTGGATTTGAAAAGCTTTATCAAGTGTGCCAAAAGTTAAAGTTTCAGCAAGTTGGAGAAGTTTTTGAAGACTTTTGAGAGTGTCCAAATTGATTTGAATCCACTTGAGAGCGTTTGAAAGTGTTCTAGTAAGTTTCGGACCATAAATGCATGAAAAATTGGGTTGGAACAAAATGGGATGACCCATCTGGGTCATCCCCTTTCGTTGGGCAGCCGGCACGCTTCATTTTGGCTCATGGCACGCAGTGGGACGACCCACCTGGGACGACCCATCTGGGACGACCCCTGAGACCCCGAGACCAAAACAGAAAGCTGAACTTTCTGTCTGGCCTATTGGGACGCCCCATGGGACATCCCAATGCCAGTGGGGTGCCCCATGAGACGTCCCATTCTAGGCGAGCTGCGTAATGACTAGTTTTCAGCCTATTTTTGGTGTATTTAATGCGCATTAAATACTCTCCAATGGCTCAAAACCAACTCTAAGACATTCTCAAGGGTAGATAGTGATTATAAAAGCTCTTTTGAAGAGAAAAATCAGAAGTTTTGCTAGCATTCAAAGCTCACATCCGTGAAAAGCTCATTCAGCCCTAAAAGAGAGAAAAGAAACATTCAATCACTTCACCAACCACTCTCCAGCAACAATCAAGTATGGAATTCATTGAGGGTGTTCAGCAAAAGCTTCTTCCCCTTGAGTATTGTATTTATTTTGCATTCATTGTATCTATTTAAGGGGATTGTGTGCTGAATTTTTTGTACTCTGTTTTTCTGAAATTGTATTTGGGTTTTTGAGTTTTGGGAGGTTTCAAAACTCGTTTGGATTGATCCGAACCCTGAATCGAATTATTGAGGGTTGGCTTGTACCTGAAAAATAAGTGTTCTTGCTTGGATAGCAAGGGTCAGAGTGTCCGACGTGTTGTAACTTTGAATCCATTTAGTGGATTAAATTATCAAGTAGAGACTTGGGGAGTGGATGTAGGTACAAGGTTGACACCGAACCACTATAAATTCTTATTTTTACTGTGTTTACTTCTCTTTACTTGTTCTTTGTGCCATTTACTTACATTCCTTTTTTTGTGTTTGAATTTATTTTTATTGAATATCAACCTACTTCACTCGATCTCTTTAGCACATTGTTTTAGTGCACTAATCTTTTAAAATTTTAAAAAGACCCAATTCACCCCCCCTCTTGGGCTCCATTTCTGAGCAACAAATGATATCAGAGCCTGATGCTCTAGTCCTTGCTTGATTTAACCATCAAGAGCTAAAGGTCTATAGCAGCCCAATTTGGCACATCTCTAGTCGAGGGGCAATCCACAAATCGACATCTACTTTTCAATGGGTCAAACTACACCTATTAGAAAGTTCGAATGAGAATTTTCATACAAACACTTGACTATGACATGTGGAGTGTCATAGTAAATGGACCACACACACCCACTAAATTAATTGATAGTGTGTCTCCCTAAGCCGAAAGGTGAATGGGATGAAATTGATAAGAAAATGGCTCAGCTCAATACTAAAGTCATGAATGTTTTATATTATACTTTGGATGCTAATGAATTTAATCGCATTTCCACATGCAATTCAGCTAAAAAAATTTGAGATAGCTTAGAAGTCACACATGAAGGCACAAACCAAGTAAAAGAATCTAAGATCAATATGTTTGTGCACAACTACGAACTATTTAAAATGGAACCTGAAGAATCAATAACTCAAATGTTCACTCGTTTCACTAACATCATAAATGGTTTAAAAAGTCTTGGCAAATGTTATGCTAACAGTGATCTTGTGAGAAAAGTGCTCAGGTCCTTACCAAGATCATGGGAGGCAAAAGTCACTGCAATCTAAGAGGCCAAGGATTTGAATACTCTACCATTGGAGGAGCTGCTTGGATCCCTCATGACTCACGAACTGACCATGAAGCAACACACTGAAGAGGAAACCAGAAGAAAGAGGACCATAGCCCTCAAGTCGACAGCTCAGGAAGAAGAAGACACAGAAAAATCAAACAATAGCAAAGAAGATAAGGACTTGGCCCTGATCACCAGAAAGTTTAGACACTTCATGAGAAGAAAAAGACACGGGACAAGGAGAAGACCACTAGTCAAAGAGGAGCCAAGCAAAGAAAAGGAAAAGAAATAGCCCATCATCTGCTATGAATGCAAGAAGCCGGGCCATTTCAGATCAGAATGCCCCCAGCTCAAGAAAGACCAAAAGAAGTTCAAGAAGAAGAAGGCCATGATGGCTACATGGAGTGACAGTGATGACTCCACCACTGACAAAGAATCTTATAAAGAAGCCAACCTATGCCTTATGGTATATAAAACTGAGGTATCATCCCAAACTCAACCTGAATTTACTTATGATGAACTGTTAGAAGCTTTTCATGAACTTTTAAATGACCTAAAAGAATTAGGTACTAAAAATAAAAATCTGAAATCAAGAAACCATGTATTAACTAGGGAAAATGAAGAAGTTGATAAGAAAAATAAAGAATTAGAACTAAAGAATCAGTCTCTAATAAAAGAAAAGGATAAACTTTCTAGTCAAAATGAAACTCTTGTAAAAGAAAATCAAGATCTAAAGGAAGAGGTAACCAAGTTGAAACCTATAGTTGATAGATTAACACTAAGTTCAAACAAACTTCAAATGATTATTGATAGTCAAAAAGCTGTATATGATAAAGCCGGACTTGGCTATAACACTCAAAGAAAACAAAAGTTTTTGAAAAATATTTTTTGTCAATGCATCAAAATTGTCAAATATCACTTATTTTAAATGTGGCAAGGTAGGGCACAAAGCTTATACATGTTTATCAAATAAATTTGATGATAAAAATGTTAAGAAAATATGGGTTCCAATAGAAACCATTGTGATTAACCCCAAAGGACCCAAGTTAGCTTGGATATCTAAGGTTAAAACTTGATTTCATATATGCAGGTGTGTCTTGCATCCCAAGCAACAAAACGAAAGTGGTATCTTGATAGTGGATGCTCAAGACACATGACTGGTGATGAATCTCAATTCATCACATTGGAAGCCAAAAATGGAGGGATGGTCACCTTTGAAGATAATGGTAAAGGAAAGATCATCGGCATTGGTAACATTGGTATCACTCCCTCCACTTGCATTGAAAATATTTTACTTGTAGATAGTCTTAAGCATAACCTTTTAAGTATTAGTCAATTATGTGATAAAGGTTACAAAGTAGTTTTTGAATCATCTATGTGCATTATAACTAGTCCTTTTGATGATAGCACTAGATTCATTAGGCATAGGTGTTGCTTCATGAATTGATTTTGATGATTACAATACATTTGAGGGGGTTACTAATGATTTTGGCTTGAAAAAAGATTTATTGTATTTTAGGGGCAAAACCGTAATTTTATCAAATTCTGATTCGAGAGCCTCAAAAGCAAGAACAGAAGATTTGTGATCTATTGGAGATAATTTCATATTTTTTGGATATATATTTTGAGAGAAAATCAAGTTTAAAGAAAAGAGTCGACCCTATGAGTCGACTCCTGTCAAAAGGGGCTGAAGGGCACGCTATTTTTGGCTGGCACATCCAAAGGGGACGACCATATGAGTCAACCTCTGTTACTGTGCAGGCCAAAGATACAAAACGGTGATTTTCTGTTCTGCGCCACAGAGGTCGACCTTATGAGTCGACCTCTGCGATGGAAAATCTCTGTAACGGCTAGTTTTTCAGCTCATTTTTGCCACATTTAATGCTCATTTAATGCACTCTAACGGCTCTATTTCAGCCCAGATTTGTCTCTAGCATCTATTGAAGATATAAAGGCACTTGAAGGAGGGAAAAACACAAGGGTTTTAAAAGGTTTTCAAGGTTTTTCAAGCATTCATTTCTGCCTTAAGTAAAAAGCCCTCTTTAACCAAAAGAAGCTTTCATTTCAAGTTCACCAACCCCTCAAGAGCTCATTCTAATCTTCAACAACCTTAAGAAAAATCAGAAAAGCTTCTTCCTTATTGTGTAAAGTGTATTTAAGGTTTTATTTGCTCATTAAAGAAGCTAAACTTGTATTTCCTTGTCATTAACTCTTATACTCTGTTTTTGTCTTGATTTTTTGTTTTGGAAAGATTCCAAAACTTGGATAGGTTGATCCGAACCTTGAATCAGATTGTATTAGATTGGCTTATATCCGAAAAATAAGTGTTCTAGCTTGGGATAGCTAGAGTCGGAGGTACCGACGTTGTATTCTTGTTGAATACGATTTAGTGGATTTAAATTCTCAAGTAGGAGCTTGAGAAGTAGATGTAGGTGCAAGGTTGGCACCGAACCACTATAAATCTTATTTGTTTAAGATGTGTATACTTGCTCTCTATCTAAATTTTCTTATTTTCTTATATTCTTGCATCTCATTTCTACACTTAGCTTAAATCACTTACTACACATAACTTGCTTATTATTACTTAATCCTTGTGGTTCTAAATTAACTTTAAAATTTCAAAAATCCAATTCACCCCCCCTCTTGGGTTGCATAGCTGGGCAACAAGTAGTATCAGAGCTCGGTGCTCTAGCTCTACTTTGATTTAACCATCAAAGAGTTAAAGATCTATGGCAACTCAAGTTGGTGCTTCACTAGACGAGGGGCAGTCCATAAACCGACCTCCACTTTTCAATGGGTCAAACTACACCTATTGGAAAGCTCGGATAAAAATTTTTATTCAAGTACTTGACTATGATATGTGGAGTATCATAGTTAATGGACCACATACACCCACTAAGATAATTGATGGGATAGAATCAACCAAATCCGAAAGAGAATGGGATGAGGTTGACAAGAAAATAGCTCAACTCAATGCTAAAGCCATGAATGTTTTATATTGTGCTTTAGATGCTAATGAGTTTAATTGCATTTCAACATGCATGTCGACTAAGAAAATATAGGATAGATAAGAAGTAACACATGAAGGCACTAATCAAGTTAAGGAATCAAAAATCAACATGCTTGTGCACAAATATGAACTCTTTAAAATGGAGCATGATGAATCAATAACTGAAATATTTACTCGCTTTACGGATATTATTAATGGTCTAAAAAGTCTTGGTTAGTCTTACTCTAACAGTGATCTTGTGAGAAAGATTCTTAGGTCTTTACCAAGGACTTGGGAGGCTAAAGTGACTGCAATCCAAGAAGCCAAAGATCTGAATGTCTTACCCTTGGAGGAGCTTCTAGGATCGCTAATGACACACGAGCTAAGCATTAAACAACATCAAGAAGAAGATGTCAAGAAAAAGAGGACAATCGTCCTCAAATCCACTGCTCAACTCGATGAGAAATCCGATGAAACAGAAAATGAAAAGCAAGATGAAGAAATAGCCCTCATCATTAGAAAGTTTAAAAGATTTATGAAGAAAAAAAAATAAGGGATGAGGAAGAGGCCACCTACAAAAGGGGAGCATAGCAAGGAGAAGGATAAGAAGCAGTCCCTTATTTGTTATGAATGTAAAAAGCCGGGGCACTTTAGGTCTGAATGTCCACAACTTAAGAATGGCCCCAAGAAGTACAAGAAAAAGGCTATGGTAGCTACATAGAGTGATAGTGATGGATCAAGCTCCGAAGAAGAAGATTCACATGAACAAGCCAACTTGTGCCTTATGGCACATGAAAATGAGGTAAACGCCGAAACTCATAGTAACTTTACCTTTGAAGAACTTCAAGAAGCATTTTATGATCTAGTTGATGATCTAAAGAAGTTAGGGGTAAAGAACAAAGAATTAAAATCAAAGAATCAATCTTTACTAAAAGAAAATGAGATTATTTCAAATGAAAAATTGATTTTGACACAAGAAAATCTGAATTTGAAAAATGAAATTGCTAAGTTAAAACCTATGATAGAAAAGTTCACTCTAAGTTCAAATAAACTTCAAATGATACTTGATAATCAAAAAACCGTTGATGATAAAGCCGGTCTTGGATACAACCCTTTAAAGAAATAAAAATTTCTGAAAAATATCTTTGTGAACTCATCAAGCAACAAGTTTTCAAATATTACTTGCTTTAAATGTAGTAAAGTATGACACAAATCCTATACATGCTTCTCTAGCAAATCAAAAAATTCTAATGTGAAAAAAATATGGGTTCGAAAAGGAACCATTGTGACTAACCAAAGAGGACCCAAGAAAACTTGGGTACCTAAAGTGAAAACTTGATTTTTGCATGTAGGTGTGTCTTGCATCCCAAGGAACAAATCGAAAATGGTATCTTGATAGCGGATGCTCAAGACACATGACCGGTGATGAATCTCAATTCATCACACTTGATGCAAAAGATGGAGGGATGGTCACCTTTGGAGATAATAGCAAAGAAAAGATCATCGGTATAGGTAACATTGATATCACTCCCTCTAAGTATATTGAAAATATTTTATTAGTAGATGGTTTGAAATATAATCTATTAAGCATTAGTCAATTCTGTGACAAAGGATATAAAATTATTTTTGAATCTTCATTATGCATAGTAACTAGTCCCAATGATGAAGGCATTAAATTTGTTGGGCATAGATATGATAATATTTATATGGTAGATTTGAATGATCTTTTCAAGATAAACATGCAATGCCTAGTAGCCTTGAATGCCAAAATTAATGAGACTAGTTGGTTTTGGCACCGTAGGCTTGCACATATTAGCATGCATTCACTTTCAAAATTTATTAAAAAGGAATTGGTTACCGGTTTACCTGAATTGAATTTTGAAAAGGATAGAATTTATGATGTATGCCAACTAGGTAAACAAACAAAAATTTCATTCAAATCTAAAAATATTGTTTCAACTTCTAGGCCATTAGAATTATTGCACATGGATTTATTTGGATCCACTAGAACTGCTAGTTTAGGTGGAAAACGATGTGGCTTTGTAATTATTGATGATTTCTCTCATTTTACATGGGTTTTCTTTTTGGCACATAAGGATGAAACTTTTCCTGTGTTCTCAAAATTTTATCGAAGAGTTACTAATGAAAAAAGTTTTTCAATTCAAAATATTCGAAGTGATCATGGAACCGAATTTGAAAATCAAGATTTTGAAAAATTTTGTGATGAAAAAAGTATTGACCACAACTTTTCAGCACCTAGGACACCCCAACAAAATGGAATAGTAGAAGAAAAAATAGAACCCTTGAAGAAATGGCCCGTACCATACTATGTGAAAGCAACCTCCCAAGATACTTTTGGGCAGAAGCAATTAACACGGCATGTTACATTTTAAACCGTGCTTTAATTAGACCAATTCTAAAGAAAACACTCTATAAGCTTTGGAAAGGAAGAAAACTAAACATTGCATTTTTTCATATTTTTGGTTGCCGATGTTTTGTTTTGAACAATGGTAAAGAGAAAATAGAAAATTTGATACAAAATCTGATGAAGCTATTTTTCTTGGTTACTCCTCTTCTAGCAAAGCATTTAGAGTTTTCAACAAAAGAACTTTAGTAATAGAGGAGTCAATACATGTTATTTTTGATGAGACTAATGATCTTCCTTTAAAGAAGAGTGAAGATATTGATGATGTAGATCCTCTTATAGAAGGGATGAAGGAGCTCACCCTAAAAGACTCAACAATTCAAAATGAAGAAGAACATGATAACAAACAAGAGGATGAAGGTGAAGAACAACAAGAACAACCTCAAGGTACAAATGATCTATCCAAAAAATGGAGGTATGATCACAATCACCCTAAAGAATTAATCATTGGTGATCCTACACATGGAGTAAGAACTCGTTCTTCACTTAGAGATGCATACAATCATTTTGCATTTGTTTCTCATTTTGAACCTAAAATCATAGATGAAGCTGAAAAAGATTATAATTGGATAAATGCAATACAAGAGGAACTTAATCAATTCGAAAGAAATAATGTATGGACTTTCGTATCAAGACCTAAAATTTTTCAATAATTGGTACAAAATGGGTATATAGGAATAAATTGGATGAACATGAAAATGTAATCAGGAATAAAGCAAGATTGGTTGCAAAGGGTTATAATCAAGAAGAGAGAATTGATTTTGATGAGACCTTTGCACCGGTTGCTAGATTAGAAGCAATTAGGCTTTTACTTGCATATGCATGCTTTATAAATTTTAAGTTATTCCAAATGGATGTCAAAAGTGCTTTTCTAAATGGTTATATTGCCGAAGAAATTTATGTAGAACAACCTCCCAGTTTTGAAAATCATGTTTTACCTAATCATGTTTTCAAATTAAACAAAGCATTATATGGCTTAAAACAAGCACCTAGGGCTTGGTATGAAAGGTTAAGTAAATTCTTGCTTGATAATAATTTTTTAAGAGGAAATGTAGACACAACCCTTTTCATTAAAAGAAATAATGATGATATCTTAGTTATACAAATATACGTTGATGACATTATATTTGGATCTACTAATGGAACTCTTTGTCAAGATTTTACTAAGCTCATGAAGGAGGAGTTCGAGATGAGTATGATGGGAGAACTTACATTCTTCCCCGGACTCCAAATCAAACAAACAAAAGAAGGGATCTCTATCATCCAAAGCAAGTACACAAGAGAACTACTCAAAAGATTTGGAATGGAGGGGTCCAAAGTAATTGGTACCCCCATGAGCCCATCATGTAAGCTTGACAAGGATGATGGAGATAAAAATATAGACTCAAAACTTTATAGAGGCATGATTGGTTCTTTATTGTATTTAACTGCTAGTAGACCAGATATTATGTTTAGTGTTTGTCTATGTGCAAGCTTTCAATCAAATCCAAAAGAATCACATTTAAATGCAGTTAAAAGAATTCTTAGATATTTAAAAGGTACACAAACTCTAAGATTATGATATTTTAAGGTCTCATCAATTGACTTAATAGGATATTCAGATGCCGATTTTGCTGGATGTAAATTAGATAGAAAAAGTACTAGTGGAATTTGCCAATTTCTTGGAGTTAACTTAATCTCTTGGTTTAGCAAGAAGTAAAATTCGGTGGCACTGTCTACGACCGAGACCGAATACATTGCAGCCGGAAGTTGCTATGCTCAAATTTTGTGAATTAAGCAACAACTTGAGGACTTTGGCATCAAACTCAATGAAACTTCCATAAGATATGATAACACTAGTGCTATTAATCTAACTAAAAAAATCCAATTCAGCATTCTAGATTAAAGCATATTAAAATTAGACATCATTTCATAAGAGAACATGTCCAAAATAATAATATAATTCTTGATTATGTTTGTACTGAAAAATAATTAGCTGACATCTTTACCAAGGCCTTAAGTGAAGATAGAATTTGTGAAATTAGGAGAGAATTAGGAATTCTTGATCCATCAGCTTAAGTATCTTTCTGATTCCAAGTTCTTTTTGCTAAAAATTTATTGAATCAAATTTTGAGCTCAATTCTCTTCTCTCCTTTCTTAAAAGCTCAAAACTATCCTTCATATGATCAATCTCTTAAATAGACACCCTTCTCTTAAGTTTCAAATTTTTTTGAAATTTTTTCATCATTTTTTTTGAATTTTTCTAGTTATAAGTCGAACCATAGGGTCGACCACAGGGTAAACTTGTAATTTTCATTAAAACTCATCGGGCGCTCAGTTTTATTAGAAATCTCCTTTTGTAAATGAGCCGACCCTTTGCCTTTCGTCTTCCTCATCTCACCGAACAAAAATCTCCTCTCTCTCTCCACTCTCTCAACCGCAAAAATCTCTTAAAATCCCTCTTCCCACCGGTTTTCCCTGTTCAAATCGCCCTCTTAGAAACTAAATCCCTTTTTCTTCTCTTCCTCATTTGGGCGAATCAAGCTTACCCTAGCTTCAAACCCTCATCTCCAAACCGACGGTTCATCTCCCTAAAAATCCTTGTCTTTCCTCTAAAATCCTTTCCACTCTACCTCTCATTAGGTCTCCTAAGCTGTTTGCAAGTCTCTGTTGTCCGAAATGGCTCCTAAACTGAAGCTACCGCAGAGAAGAAAGTCTGTTCGTGGGTTAGAGGAGAATGTGCGCAGAAAAAGAATGGCAGCCGAGCCCTCTCCTGCTCCAACCTCAGTTCCAGATCCTGCTCCAGCTTCTTCACTATCCCCACTCAGTCCAAGCAAGGTACCTCTCTCAAATCAAAGAGTAGAACCCGGGAAGAACATAGATTTTAAGTTTTTTGAAAAAAAAGGGTTCTCTATTGGATCAAAAATTAAAAGTCAAGAATGAAAGTTTTACTGTCTTTTGAAGGAAAATACTTATGTTGATTTGGTCAGAGAATTCTATTTAAATTTAAGTTATTGCAATGGAACAGTAAAATCTTTAGTGAAAGGTGTTAACATTGTTCTTGATCCATTGCATTTGGGACAAATCTTGCACTTGCCTTGTGAAGGTTATACTCATGTGAAGCTCCTAATCAAAGAAGAAGGAATAAGTGTTATTTTAGGGAGAATTTTTACTGAAAATTTAAATAAATTAGAAACAAGGATTCTTTCAGTAGAGATGAGACTTTTGTATCACATGGTTACCAAACTTTTTGTCCCTAGGAGTGGCAATCATGACCTCTTATCTGGTAGGGATATTTGCATCATGTACCATGTGATCACCAAGACCCCCTTGAACCTTCCTGCTTTGATGTTTGAGGCTATGAGGGAGACCTTGAATAGGTCTAAGGCTCACTTGCCTTATGGTATGGCACTCACCCTGGTCTTTAGGAGGTTCGAAGTCTTTTTTGAGGGGGAGGCAGTCACCAGATTGTCACATTCTAACACCATCAACCGCCACACACTGCATCGCATGGATTTTTCAAAGACTGATGGCGGTTGGTCGAAGGGTGTTGAGGAGAGAGCATAAGAGAGAGTAGAGAAGAGAGTAGAGGAGGAGGGACCATCTTCACCTCCTCGTGATCACAGAGCATCTCCTAATATTCAGTTCGTATCTGATCACGAGGCTGGTCCCTCAGATTCAGTGAGGAGGCATGTTTCTGTCCCATAGTCTGGGAGCAGAGTAGATCCTTCAGAGGTCAGACTTACAGACGATCAGATTGAGTTGATGTCCCAGTGGGTTGCCTCCATTTTATCCCAGCAATTTGCCACCTCAAGTTTTACTCAGAGAACGACATCTCACGCTGTTTCAGACCAAACCTTGATCTCTCGTATCTCTACTGTCTTTCAGATGCTTACAACTCAGTCCGCACGAATTGAGGAGCTTGAGGGATGTATTCTGAGACTGACGGGCAGAATTTTAGATTTGCAGAGGCAGGTATTAGCCTTAGCCCTTCCCCAGCCGCAAGAGAACATCATAGAGGTCTCCGACCTATCTGCAGAGGTGGCTAGGCTTCGAGGTGTTTTGCAGAGTGGCTTTGATTTTTTGAGGAGGGAGATCAAGGGCTCTAGTAAGACTGTCTCTATTCAGATTGGTACCCTGATGCAGTCCTTGACGAGAGCTTTGGAACAATTGGACACCATCAGACTTTCTCTTCTAGCACAATCCATAGCTTCCCAGGCTCCAGGACCTTCTCGCTCTTCTGCTCGTGCCAGTACTTCTACTCGTGGCCGAGACAGACGTGGTCGAGGACATGCCCGTGGCTTTGATCTTGAGACTCCTCATCATATCTCTGACTCTTTTGATTCTGATCCCTCTAGCCATGATATCTATTAGATCTAGTATAGTTAGTCTTTTATGTTTAGGATCTAGCTTATGGCCTTTGTATTTGTTGGCTGATTAACCAATAGAAAGCTGTATTGTGACTTGACTCTTATGTAATGTGACACTTATGTCATTTTGGATATATATATATATGCTTTTAACTTCTATGAATGTGGTATCATTTGGATTGATTTTTATGAATTGCATCAATTGAAATGTCTTAATTTTGTGATATGAAAAATGCCTCATATATGTACTATGAAATATTATGAATGGCAAGATCTTCTATATGAGCAAATTGAAATATCTTTTATGATTGCCATAGTGAGGGGGAGTCTTTTTCATTTTTCTTTAGAAAGGAGAGTAGTGATCTTAATTGATGTTGTCAAAAAGGAGTAGAGAAATAAAATCGAGCAATAATCAAATTTGTCAAAAGAAAATAATCTTATAAGCTATTTATAAGCAAATTTGTCAAAAGAAAATAATCTTATAAGCTATTTTAAAAATTAATCTGCAAACTACTCATTATGCATTTTATTCAAACAATTGACTATAACGTTTAAGTGATGCATCTTCATAAATTTGAAATTCTTAATCAATGCTTTATATATGTTATATTTTACTTTTGCTCAAGTATTTTGTCATCATCAAAAAAGGGGAGATTGTTGCTCCATTAATTGATTTTGATGATTACAATATATTTGAGGGGGTTACTAATGATTTTGGCTTGAAAAAAAATATTGTATTTCAGGGACAAAATCGTAATTTTACCAAGTTCTGATTCGAGAGCCTCAAAAACAAGAATAGAAGATTTATGATCTATTGGAGATAATTTCATATTTTTTGGATATATATTTTGAGAGAAAATCAAGTTTAAAGAAAAGAATCGACCCTATGAGTCGACTCCTGTCAAAAGGGGCTGAACGGCACGCTATTTTTGACTGGCACATCCAAAAAGGACAACCCTATGAGTCGATCTCTGTTGCTGTGCAGGTCAAAGATACAGAACAGTGATTTTCTATTCTGCACCATAGAGGTCGATCCTATGAGTCGACCCCTGTACAAAGATCGACCCTATTAGTCGACCCCTGCGACGGAAAATCTCCATAACGGGTAGTTTTTCAGCTCATTTTGACCGCATTTAATATTCATTTAATGCACTCCAACGTCTCTATTTCAGTTCAGATTTGTCTCTAGCATCCATTGAAGATATAAAGGCACTTGAAGGAGGGAAAAACACAAAGGTTTTAAAAGGTTTTCAAGGTTTTTCAAGCATTCATTTTAGCCCTAAGCAAAAAGCCCTCTTTAACCAAAAGAAGCTTTCATTTCAAGTTCACCAACCCCTCAAGAGCTCATTCAAGTCTTCAACAACCTTGAGGAAAATCAGAAAAGCTTCTTTCTTGTTGTGTAAAGTGTATTTAAGGTTTTATTTGCTCATTAAAGGAGCTAAACTTGTATTTCCTTGTCATTAACTCTTATATTCTGTTTTTGTCTTGATTTTTTGTTTTGGAAAGGTTTCAAAACTTAGATAGGTTGATCCGAACCTCGAATCGAATTGTATTGGGTTGGTTTGTATCCGAAAAACAAGTGTTCTAACTTGGGATAGCTAGAGTCGGAGGTACCGACGTTGTATTCTTGTTAAATACGATTTAGTGGATTTAAATTCTCAAATAGGAGCTTGGGGAGTGGATGTAGGTGCAAGGTTGGCACCGAACCACTATAAATCTTGTTTGTTTGAGATGTGCATACTTGCTCTCTATCTAAATTTCCTTATTTCCTTGTATTCTTGCATCTCATTTCTACACTTAGCTTAAATCACTTACTACACATAACTTGCTTATTATTACTTAATCCTTGTGGTTCTAAATTAACTTTAAAATTTCAAAAATCTAATTCACCCCCCCTCTTGGGTTGCATAGCTGGACAACAATAGGCATGGCAATATTTACATGGTTGATTTGAATAATCTTTCCATGCATGTAATGTCTTGTAGCCATAAATGCTAAAATCAATGAGACTAGTTGGCTTGGCACCGTAGGCTTGCATATATTAGTATGCACACACTTTCTAAAATCATTAAAAAGGATTTAGTTGTTGGTTTGCCAAAAATTAATTTTGATAAAGACAAAATTTGTGATGCATGTCAATTAGATAAACAAACAAGAGTTACCTTTAAATCTAAAAATATTGTTTCAACTTCTAAACCACTAGTGCATATGGATTTATTTGATCCTACAAGGACAACTAGTCTTGGAGAAAAAAGATATGGTTTTGTAATCATTGATAATTTTTCGCATTTTACTTGGGTTTTGTTTTTAGCTTCTAAGGATAAAGCATTTTCAGTATTTTTCAAGTTTTGTCGAAAAGTTTCAAATGAAAAAGATTTGCCAATTATTTCTATTCAAAATGACCATGGCACTAAATTTGAAAATAAAGATTTTGAAAAATTTTGTGACGAAAAAGGCATAGATCATAACTTTTCAGCACCTAGAACACCTCAACAAAATGGAGTTATTGAAAGAAAAAATAGAACCCTAGAAGAGATGGTTCGTACCATGCTATGTAAAAGCAAGCTCCCAAAGTACCTTTGGGTAGAAGCAATTAACACAGCATGTTACATTCTAAACCGTGCCTTAATAAGATCAATTTTAAAGAAAACACCTTATAAATTATGGAAGGGTAGAAAACCTAATATAGGTTACTTTCATATTTTTGATTGCCGATGTTTTGTTTTGAATAATAGCAAAGATAGCCTAGATAAATTTGATGCTAAATCTGATGAAGCTATCTTTCTTGACTACTTCACTTCTAGCAAAGCCTTTAGAGTATTTAATAAAAGAACACTAGTAGTAGAAGAGTCAATTCATGTTGTCTTTGATGAAACTAATGATCTTCCATCAAGAAAGAGAGAGGGTGCTGATGATGCAGGTATCATAGAAGATGGAATGAAAGAGCTCACCCTCAATGATTCAAATGAACAAAACAAAGATCAGATGGATGAAAAATAAGAGGATGAAAGAATTAATGATCAGAACATTCAAGAACAACCTCCAGACAGGTAATCTCCCAAGGGAATGGAGGTATGTCCATAATCACCCTAGAGAATTAATAATTGGTAATCCGGCACAAGGAGTAAGAATTAGATCCTCACTTAGAGATGTTTGCAACTATGTAGCTTTTGTTTCACATCTAGAACCTAAAACAAAAGATGAAGCTGAAAAAGATCATAACTGGATAATGGCCATGCAAGAAGAGTTAAATCAATTTGAAAGAAATAATGTATGGACACTAGTTGCTAGATCTAAAAATCACCCTATAATAGGAACTAAATGGGTATATAAAAATAAATTAGATGAAGATGGAAATGTAATAAGAAATAAAGCAAGATTAGTTGCTAAAGGATATAATCAACAAGAAAGAATTGATTTTGATGAAATATTTGCTCCTGTTGCTAGATTAGAAGCCATAAGAATGCTACTTGTTTTTACTTACTTTATGAATTTTAAATTGTTTCAAATGGATGTCAAGAGTGCTTTTCTAAATGGATATATTGCTGAAGAAGTATATGTAGAACAATCTCCTGATTTTGAAAATCATAAACTTTCAGATCATGTATTTAGGTTAAACAAAGCTTTATATGGGTTAAAACAAGCTCCTAGAGCTTGGTATGAAAGATTAAGTAAGTTTTTATTAGAAAATGAATTTTCAAGAGGAAAGGTTGATACTATTCTTTTTATAAAAAGAAAGAACAAAGAAATTCTTGTTATACAAATATATATTGATGACATTATATTTGGGTCTACTAATGAAGATCTGTGCCAAGAGTTTGCCAAGCTCATGCAGGGAGAGTTCGAGATGAGCATGATGGGAGAACTCAATTTCTTCCTCGGACTCCAGATTAAACAAATGAAGAAAGGGATCTCCATCACCCAAAGTAAGTACACAAGAGAATTATTAAAGAAATTTGGAATGGAGAGCTTAAAAATTGTAAGTACACCTATGACCCCTTTCTGTAAATTAGAAAAAGATGAGCATAGTAAAAATGTTGATTCAAAGCTCTATAGAGGCATGATAGGCTCTTTATTATATCTAACTGCTAGTAGATCTGATATAATGTTTAGTGTATACATGTGTGCTAGATATCAATCAAATCCTAAGGAATCTCACTTAAATGCTGTTAAAAGAATCTTTAGATACTTAAAAGGAATACAAAACCTAGGTCTTTGATTTTCAAAATAATCTTCCATAGACTTAATAGGTTACTCAGATGCAGACTTTGCTGGATGCAAATTTGATAGAAAAAATACTGGTAGAACTTGCCAATTTCTAGGAGTAAACTTAATCTCCTGGTTTAACAAGAAGCAAAATTCAGTGGCTTTGTCTATGGCCGAGGTCGAATACATTGCAGCTGGAAGTTGCTATGCTCAAATCCTGTGAATTAAGCAACAGCTCATAGATTTTGGTATTGAACTTAAAAATATCCCCATAAAATGTGATAATACTAGTGCCATCAATTTGACCAAAAATCTGATTCAACACTCTAGGTCAAAACATATTGAAATTAGACATCATTTTATAAGAGAACATGTTCAAAATAATGACCTAACACTTGAATACATAAACACTGAAAATCAATTAGCTGATATTTTCATCAAAGCACTTAATGAAAGTAAATTTTATGAAATTAGAAGAGAATTGGGCATCTTAGACCCTTCTGCTTGAATTTCAATCATAATTTTACTCTCAAAATTTATTTAAAATTTTTTGACTTCATTATTTTAATTTTGGGAGTCATCTATCATTTTTTGAGAATTTTTCAAGATAATTAAAAATCATCAATGCTATTCAGATACCTTATTCGAATTTTTTTCATTGAAATATTCAATCAAAAATCATATCAAAATTTATCTAGACTCCTAATGACCCTCTCAACTTGATATGACCAATTTCAAATTTTTTAGTTTGAATTTTCTCTCTTTTTTAAATAATTTTTCCATCGCCTAATGCAACCCTGGATGGGGCGTCCCATTCGTGCGGGTAGGCTCTCTTTAAGTGAGCCGACCCAAACCCTGTTCCATTAAAAAGGGATTCCGAGACATCTCAAATCCAAAGACTCTTCTTCTCCCTCTCATTCCAACCTAGGAACCTCATCCTAGATCTCCCAAAAATCCCAAAATCTCTCAAAATCGAGATCTACTCTCCCCAAATTTACTGCTCTCACAACTCATTTTTTTGATTTTTCCAAATTCCAAATCCTAACCCTCAAATCCATGAGAAACCTTCCAAAAATCGTCTTCTCCACTTAGTTTCACTTCAATCTGCATCCTTCTCCACCCTCTTGACCATTATCTACCCTCTTCTTGGGACATGGCCCCCAAAATGAAAATGCCACAAAGAAAGAAGTCGGTGTGATCTGTGGAAGCAGAAGAAAGGAGGAAGAAGGTAGCATACAAGCCGACCCAAGCATCCCTTCCAGTAACTCCAAGTAAGATTCCATTATCTGCAAGGAAGGTTGCTTTGGATAGAAATGTAGACTTCAAATTTTCGAGACATGATGGTTTTTCAATTGGAGATAAACTAGTAAAGCAAGGGTGGAAATATTTTCTAAGTTTGTCTGAACCAGTTTATATTGATTTGGTGAAAGAGTTCTACTCAAATTTGGTTTTCACTGAGGATGTTTTGAGGTCTACTGTAAAGAGAGTCCAAATTATTTTAAATGCACCTAGACTAAGTAGACTGCTTCAGATGCCTTGTGAGGGTAGTTGTTTAGATGAATTGCCTAAGAAGGAGATTGGACTTAGGACCATACAAGGGAGAGATGATGTGGAAGGGCTTTTGAAGATTGAGGCCAAAGATCTTAGTGTGGAGATGAGGCTACTCCACCACATGGTGTCTAGGATTTTCTTCTCCAGAGGGGGAAGATATGATCTGATGACGGAGAGAGACATTTGTCTGATGCACCATGTAGTTTCAAAGACTCCCCTGAACCTTCCCTTCCTGATGATAGATGCCATGAGAGAAGCCTTGAACAGGTCCAAGGCTCCCTTGCCTTATGGTATGGCCCTCATTGTTATTTTCAGAGAGTCAAGAGTCAGTTTTGAGAGAGAGGTTGTTTATAGATTGTCATATACTAACACCTACAACAACCACTCTCTTAGGCGCATGGGTTTTGTGAGAGTTGATGGCCGATGGGCTAAGGGTCGAGCTGCAGCTGTTGAGAAGGAGAGTGATGAGGAGGAGGAGCATGCTGAGGGGGAGGGTCCATCTTCTCCCTTGCCCAGGCTGAGTTCAGCTGATCACCATGTTTCAGAGCCTGAGGTAGGACCCTCAATCAGAGTCCCCCCATCTAGTCGTACCATGCCTACTTTTAGCTTGGGAGATGTTGATATGGGACAGCTTGCTGAGAGGGTAATAGGGATCTTATCAGTCCAGCAGCAGCAGTTTCAAGATCAGATTCTGCAGTAGCTCCATCAGTTTTAGCTGTACCAGGAGCAGATTCTACAGCAGGTACAGCAGCAGCCATAGCAGTTTCACCCTGCCTCTTCGAGTGCCTTCTCTACTCCATTGGATTCATCCATTGTGCCACATATTTCCTCGTTGATGGAGCTTCTATCAGACTTAAGTATCAGATTGGAGGGTGTGGAGAGCTCCCTTCTGAGATTCAATGGCAGGATCTTTGATTTGGAGAGAGAGATCAGACAGATAGTAGATTCTTTCTCTACTGGCGTGGGCACATCGACTTCTTCTGCACCACAGATGGATGACCTGGCTCGAGAGATAGACAAACTTCACTCACAACTTCGCTCTTCTCTCGAGGTGATTAGGACAGATATCAGAGACTCCAAAGATTTTGTGACAGCTGATCTGAATGGACTCAGACTTATTGTGAGGGGTATCCTGTCCTAGTTAGATAGTATTAGGACTCAGCTTCAGTCTAGGTCCTCTACATCTACTGAGCCTGCGTTTGTACAGCCCATTGCTTTTCATTCTCCTGCTTCTTCATCTCGGACCAGACCCTTCGGTCGAGGATAAGGCTGATCCTGTATTATCTATCTTGATTCCGTGCTCGATGCCCAATCTCTCTGACTTTATCATTTTGTATTAGATTACTTAGTTATATTTTGTAGATTGGA
The DNA here is from genome assembly GCF_000442705.2 of Elaeis guineensis. Lineage (NCBI taxonomy): Eukaryota > Viridiplantae > Streptophyta > Magnoliopsida > Arecales > Arecaceae > Elaeis > Elaeis guineensis. The sequence continues at coordinate 107,174,574 of NC_025997.2, read as the reverse complement.
TGTATGAGAGCTTTATGCTCATTATGACTCTTGTAACCTCTCTTTTGGTGTAAATGAATGAGGTTGTTTCCATTTGACTCATTTCTCTTTGGATTAATGAATGTTTATTATCATGTCTCTTTGGATGAATGAATGTTTATTATCATATCTTTTTGGATGAATGAATGTCTATTATCATTTCTTTTGTGGATGGATGAATGGTTGCTTTATTTCCTTGATACTTGACCTAACACCATGAAAATCTTTTTCTCCTAGTTATTCTTTTTGATGATGTCAAAAAGGAAGAGAAAAAATGGTGAAAGTGGTGTATTTGTTATAAAAAGAGAGAGAAATAATGGTAAATAAAAATAATAATGGTAAAGGGGGAGAAATAATGGTAAATGGTGAAAATGGTGTAGTTGTTAAAATCTTTTGCTCTTTTTAATTTTTTTTAAAAAAAAAGCTTTTTGCTCTCATGCAGTACTCTATACTGATTCGTCCATTTTTTTTTAACTCTGATACATCATTTTTTTTACCTTCATGTTGATAATATTTGAAAAATTGCTCTAATCAACCTATTTTTTTCTTAAATGCTCTACTAATCTTATTTTTGCACTGATACCAAATTGATTCGATACATCCATTTTTGATTCTTGCTCAATTTGTCTCATTCTTGCCTTAATATCAAAACAAGACAAAAAGAAAGAAATATTCTCTTTCATATCTATTGCTCCGATACAAGAATCAAGGAAGAAAAGAACAAAATTCCTTTATGGACCATCTTTACTTTAATAAGAAATTTTTTTTTAAATGGAACACTTTTTATATAAGAAAGGGGAGATTTATTTTCAAATGATCAAAATAATCTAATTCATACAAGAAAAAAGAGGATTTTGATCGAATAAGAACAATTCTTAGAAATTCTCTAATTCCTTTACAAATAGTTTTCGCTAAATGAATTAAATCATTAAAGTTTGCTGAAAACATGTATATCATGATCCTCTATGTTGAATCCTTGGCATAACTCTTCTAGTGCTTCACAAACCCAAATTCTTTGAGCTTTAAAGATATTTTTTATGTATACTCAAATATTTTGTCATCATCAAAAAGAGAAAGATTGTTGCTCCAAAAATTGATTTTGATGATCACAAACCATTTGAGGGGACTACTAATGTGTTTTCTATCTTTAAAGATTATTTTTGTGATGTTTCACGTAGTCCAAGAGATTGGGTTTGAAAAACTTTATCAAGTATGCCAAAAGTTGAAGTTTCAGCAAGTTGGAAAAATTTTTGAAGACTTTTGAGAGTGTCCAAATTGATTTGAATCCACTTGAGAGCGTTTGAAAGTGTTCTAGTAATTTTCAGACCTTAAATGCATGAAAAATTGAGTTGGAACAAAATGGGATGACCCATCTGGGTCATCCCCTTTCGTTGGGCAGGCGGCACGCTTCATTTTGGCTCATGGCACGCAGTGGGATGACCCATCTGAGACGACCCATGTGATTAGGACGACCCACCTGGGACGAATCCTGAGACCCTAAGACCAAAATAGAAAGTTGAACTTTCTGTCTGGCCTATTGGGACGTCTCAATGCCAGTGGAGCGCCCCATGGGACATCCCATTCTGGGCGAGCTGCGTAACGGCTAGTTTTCAGCCCATTTTTGATGCATTTAATGTGCATTAAACACTCTCCAATGGCTCAAAACCAACTCTAAGACATTCTCAAGGGTATATAGTGATTATAAAAGCTCTCTTGAAGAGGAAAATCATAAGTTTTGCTAGCATTCAAAGCTCACATTTGTGGAAAGCTCATTCAGCCCTAAAAGAGAGAAAAGAAACATTCAATCACTTCACCAATCACTCTCCAGCAGCAATCAAGTGTGGAATTCATTGAGGGTGTTCAGCAAAAGCTTCTTCCCCTTAAGTATTATATTTATTTTGCATTCATTGTATCTATCTAAAGAGATTGTGTGCTGAATTTCCTATACTCTGTTTTTCTGAAATTGTATTTGGGTTTTTGAGTTTTGGGAGGTTCCAAAACTCATTTGGGTTGATCTGAACCCTGAATCGGATTGTTGAGGGTTGGCTTGTATCCGAAAAATAAGTGTTCTTTCTTGGATCGCAAGGGTCAGAGTGTCCAACGTGTTGTAACTTTGAATCCATTTAGTGGATTGAATTCCCAAGTAGGGACTTGGAGAGTGGATGTAGGTGCAAGGTTGGCACCGAACCACTATAAATTTTTGTGTTTGCTGTACTTACTTCTCTTTACTTATTCTTTATGCCATTTACTTGCATTCCTTCTTTTGTGTTTGAATTTATTTTTATTGAATATCAACCCACTTCACTCGATCTCTTTAGCACATTGTTTTAGTGCACTAATCTTTTAAAATTTAAAAAGACCCAATTTACCCCACCTCTTGGGCTCCATTTCTGGGCAACAGGATTCTAAGGTTCCTAAATGACAAAAAGGTATGGTTAAGGTGCATTTTTTCATGATATACTAATTTGTGAGAGCTTGACTTCTACAATCACTGTTCATGGAGAGTGTATTTATTTGTTGATGGTTCAATTAAGCAACACAACTTGGATGGTAGTGTATTATTTTACTTAAGGGCATGGCATAGGTTATGAAAAAGGTTATTAATGGTGGGAAATATTTTTATTCAAATGCTAAATATTGTGGTTCCATGTATTCAATAGTCTCTCCTAAATGAATTGAATAGAGCCTCTTTCATGGGGATCCATATGAGATCTACATGCCTTAGCCTTTATCATTCTCTATAGATTTGGAAACTGAATATGCTAACTAGCTCCATTCAATGCCTTTTAGTTAGGGTAGGGATTTTAAATTTTTATTACAAACCTAATCTTGTGGTGCTAGGACCGGTTGGAAGCCTTACAAACCCACCCTTCTTAATGCAGCACAAGGTGTAAGCAGCAATTATAATGACCAATTGAACCTGCCAAACTTTGCAGAAGCCAGCAGATTCATGGGTAAAGATTTCAACAAGCAAATATTTGATTTTGTTTTCATTCCTTAAGCAAGCATGCAAGCAAAAGGGATTCAATATTTTCCTTAACTTTTCCTATAAATTTTCTATTGAAGACAGTATCAGCCAGGTTTCTATATTTATAATTGAATAATTCTAGCATGTTTCCTTATTATTGGGTCCTATTTCTAGTATGATTTTGTTGCTAGTTGAATGCATGAATTATTATGTCCTTTATATGCTTCCAATGCATTGTACGAAGGGTCGCTTTTGATATATTAATAGAAAAATTCTTGGAAGAACTTCCTCTATCAAAAGAAAGTTTCTTCAAGTGTGCCTACAATTGGTGTGTTGATTTTCGAAATTTAATTCACGCATTCCCTTCACAATTTTGAAGAAAAGATGAGAATGGCATTCTATGGATTTTTCCTCTCTTTTTGATCACGGGATGGTTTTAACTTTCAACCACTCCAAACCAAGCGGAATCGAGTGATTCAGCTCAAGTCAGAGTGGTTCGGGTTGGCTCGCACTAGTTCCTGAATCGAGAGGCCAAATGTACTCGGTTCTACACCAATTCAGATCAACATGGTTAATTTCTGAATTGAGAGACCATGCCTAATTTAGTCACTAAAAAAAATGGGGTGATAAATCTTGAATAAAAATGGATGAGTTTCAAAGTATGGTTAATTTCTTCATAATAAATCCCATAAAAATTGGTTCAAAGAGAACTAACTATTTTTATACTTGTCCTACACCAAGCTAAAGGCAAGAAACTTTCAAAAGACTCCATAATTATGCTATATCAAATAGCTTAAAATTATTTTTGAGAGAATTTCCTTCACCAAGTGAAGGATTCTTCAATCCAATTTATTTCTATTTGCATGTCGATATTTGAAGTGTAACCTCATCGATCAAATCACCTCTTCTTCCTTTTCCACTGTGTCAAATAGACTATATAGAAATTGTAAGTTGTTTTCTATTGAAAACACAACTCAAACTAGAACATAAAAATGGTGAGAAAGGAGAGGTGGAGAAAATTTATGGAGTGGTCATTTAAAAAATTGTAGTTAATTCTACCAGTGATAATCTCCTCAAAAAGGGGAGCAAATTTTGTCAGCAATGATACTCTTTCTTTTCTAATTACAAAGATTTATTGTGGAACAAGGAGTTGTTTATTTTGATCATAACTTTCTCCTGTAATTCACAGGAAAAAGAGATAAAGGGAAGAATACTAAAGTATACTCAGAAGAAATAAATAAATATAGAGGGAAATAGAACCAAAACCCTTGCACTAAATCTCTCTGAATCTTGAGGATGTAAAGGAAGAGATTTTTTTGGTTTAAGGGTAATTGAAACAAAATCCAACGAGGACCATGATTTGGAGCCCTCAAAACAAATTAGTAGAGAATCACTAGAGGCAGGAGGTCTCAAGGAGATTTAGAGGCCCAAATGAAAGATTCTTGCTACTCATCTTTTTCCTTGTTTGATGATGTGGCATTTAGCTAATATGGAGGACTACCATGAGGCAAATTTTTAATAAACTCAAACCCCACAATCCACCAAATCTCACTTAAACAAACCCAGCATGTCACACTTCTATAATTAAAATTGAACAACTATTTTTCAAACACTAATGGTAACATTGTAGGATAGTGTAGGATCAAAGCTTAGATGGGCAAACCTGAATGGCTGAACCTAATCAAAGCCTAACCCGAACATTGGCCAAGTTGGGTTGGTCCAGCCCAAGCTTAGATTAAGGTTTTGTTGACAAAGCTCGGCCTGGTTTAAGTTCAAATCATGCCACCATCTAACTCTCTCCACCTTCCAGCATCATCATGCCCATCTCCTCCAATTCTCCCATTGGTTGTTGTCTACTTATTACTCGGCCCACCACCAACATGGTTTCTCATAGATAAGCTCCTTATCTTTTAACCTTCTCATCTCTATCTATATGTGATATTTAATGCTTTCCTAAGACCTGTTGGTTCAAAATTAAAAATTTAGGGTGTATATATGGTTTTTAATGCTCTCCCAAGACTATCGGTTCATTAATTAGGCCATCCATTGGTCTAAAATGATTCCCAATGGTGGGGATACTTGGTTTCTCTATGCATCCCACAATGCCATTATTTGTTATTGTTCATTGCCTCTTATCCACTGGCTTGATCCAACACAAGCCAAGCAAACCCGAATTTGAACCTGAGCACTAATAATGAGCTTAAGGTGAGGATTCAGATCCTGTGGAATGGGGTGCTCCCTACCTTTCCATGGAACGTACCCATTGCATCCAATCTCATCTCGATACTCAAGCTTGTGGAATGTCCTGGCACTTTCTTGGGACTGGCTCCTCCATAACATGATAAGCTGCCCATGTAAATGTGATCGCCTTGCTACACTGAAGCCATCGCTTGTTTTGAACTGAGAGTACCTAAACTGCCCTTTTTGCCTCATGATCTCATCATACTACCACTGCTCCTCTAGATTAACCCACATGGCCTCTCACATCCAAGTTTCCATCATGTCATCTGGGTTAGAATGTTGATCATCATTTGAGTCTTTGAGAACAGGTTTCTCAAATTTTCAATAATTAATCACATTCCTCTGAGCCATCTTGGCCTCTCTCAGTCTATGTAGATGGTCCATCATCACTCAAACCTCTACAATTTCTAAACATCCTTGAAGATACCCACCAGGTACTGCTTCAATCAAGTTCTCTCTGCTAATGATGCCACCCAGTACTTGGTTCTATCTACTTATTACTATCAAGCTCCATCCAGTCTAGCTAAGATAAGTGCTTCTTGCAGTGTCAATAATAAATTATCGAGCATACACTTTAATTTACTCAAAATATTTGCTCTTCAATTTATCATTGCTTATTTTTAAAACATAATTTTCTAAATTATTTAGTCAATTAATGAACATTTAAGAAAAAGGCATGTCTATTACAAAAAAAAAAAGTAAGGTCTGTGTTTGCTGCATCGACCATCATGTGCGTCTAAATTATGTGGGATGTATCTTCATTTTCCTCAACTAAAATAAATTTCCAACACTTGTTCTAAATTCTTTTTACATTCAATCTTTTCAAAATTTTAAAATAATCTTTTATTTAAAAATTAAACTATAAATCACAAAAATCTTAAAATGAATTTGTTTAAAATAAATGCTATTATTGAAGTTAGGAAAACATATAGTACATATGGATGGCATTAAGAGGTTAACCCATGACAACTTGAGGTGCATAATCCCAAGCTTGTGGTGCAGAACTAACCAAGACTGTGCTTACCTCAATATTTCAAAAGCTGCCTATATTGACTGTGTAATAGTCTATACATAGTTGCATACCATATTAGCTAAGAGATAGTTTTTGCAAGATCGATACACCCTAGGTTCAAGCGAACCAAATCCAGACCACCCATGTTAATCTTGAACCAGGCAAATCATGGTAGAACAGGACCTAACCAACCTATACCAAGGCCAAAACAAGGGAAAATAAGCAGCATTAGTCGATATTGCTTGAGATGGGGTTTGGATGCCTTTTTAAGCTTGTTCTCCACCATTTTCAAAGTGAAAACAATCAAAATGAGTAGCCAACAACCATCGAAGGGCAAGTTTCACAAGATTAAGGCAAGTAAGAGCTTTTAGGCTAGAAAAATGTTCTAGCCTCATGAATCTCTCTCCACCTCTCTCTTTCTAAATTGAAAAATCTGAGAATTGTCTATTGTTTAATTAAAAATTAATGCTAGCATTAGAATATTCATTTTTAATATTGGTAATCTTCAATATCATTCATTAATTCAATAATTTCCAGAATGTTTAATTGCATTCCAATTGTGAAATTTAATGCATGTTTCTATGTACTTCTGATTGCAAGTTATTTGATGTTATGTAATAAAGTAGGAAAACAAAATCTTTAACATGCATTGAGAACCACAACTCGAACACCTAAATTGACTGTCCTACCATATTTATGGCAAAAATATGGCATTAAGATGATAAAATATAAGAAAATAATGCAAAAGAGCAATTTTAGAGGCCAAAACAGGCCATACTAGGGCGTACGAGCCATGTCAAAAAGTATCAGTTGCTTTGTTGACACAGTGCCTGATACAATGGCAGTCATACCTGTTCTTGGCTGATTTTAATACTTAATATTTAGATCTTTAATCTACCACTTATCTGCTGATTAACAAAGTATTTCAGTATCACCTGCCATTACAGATTGTGTTTTAAAAATTTCAATACACTAAAATGGACCCATCTTTTGCTTTACTGTTTTATCACCTTCAGTTACAATAAGGTAGGTGCATTAGTCCTCCAACTAGCCTTATAGCTTTCATGGAAGGACCCTTCCTTGCCCAAAATTGCCTTGATCAAGAATCAGACACCAATTTACTGGGTTGATGGCAAATCAGAGAGAGTAGCAGAACATTAGTGTCATCTGTATGAACTACCAGAGTTGGACAATAGTCTGGTAAAACTGGTCATCTCACATAATTTAGTGAAAGCTTTTAAAATCCTTCACACAATGTCTTGAACCTTCACATAGTCAACACAAAGTCGATCATGGTTTTTGATTTCATGGGATGAGAAATTATTGGAAATAATGCATCATGTCACTAGGGAATAAGCAATACATATACAATTAGGACTCCATAACACATAATCCATCTATAAATTTTCTAAAAGAGTGAAACTGCATATGGTAAACATAAATTCATATAGGATATGCATCGGTTACTGAACTAGCTTTTGTGACAGACAATAGCAGTTTCACCACCCATGGTGAGTATATATTAGCACATTGATTGAATAGCATGTACGAACTATGAACAAGAAAATCATGTCTATAAACGTTAAGACCAATATCCAAAAATAACAAAAGCTACATCTGTGGGAATTGTTCTCTACACATGTATTGGATTCATTGAATGATATTATCTAGGGGAAAATAGTAACCTCTCTTGATAAGTTAGCTCTCGATGGTCAACATCTATTGATTTCTCAGTGAGTAATAGGCCTAACTGCCTAAGTCTGTTCATAGAAGTTGCAAGGTACCTTACCATTCATTGAGCTTGGCATAATTTCCTGATTCTACACATATGCTTTAGTTATCATTTATACTTGGGTGAAACTCTACATTGAGCAGCTTTGTACCAGATGTTGACGGGAATAGCTTTGACAATTGAAAAAGTGATACATGTGCTGAATATAGTAGCAACTTTGGCACTCATTGAGTTTTGTGTCATTTACTGATTGTACACATATACTTTTCTCTTTTCTACTTGGTTAAACTCTATAGCAAGCAACTTTGTACCATATGGAGATGGGGATAGCCTTGTCAAATGAAAAACTCATATATGTATTGAATATAGTAAGTAAAACGGGAACATATAATCACTATACCATACCTTTGCAGTGTTAAAAATGACATTTTTGCAGTCTGGAAGAATGCTAACAGACCAAGCAGGAAGAGTATATAAGTTTCCATTGAATGACACATTTGCATCTAAACTATGGTCAATGTTAGCAAGAAATGCAGCACATCCTGCTGTTCCATTGTAGATATGTGCCTAGCATGCCAGAATAGGAAAAGGTTATCATTATTTCATTTGAGAAAAGGCAGGAAAACAAATCATAAAGAAAGTATTGATAGTTTGATACTAAAAATGTTCAAAAAGAACTATTTTACATAGTAATGTAGCAAGATAAAAATAATGAACTGCTTTCAGGAATATAAGGAAAGTGATTCAAAAAAATGGCATAAATGATTCATTAATGCATGATCCAGTTTCTTTTACTATTCGAAATGATACTAGTAGAGTGAGAACTATAAAGATACAGTGTCAACAAAAAGGCATAAAAGAAGAAAAGTCTTCACAACATGCATTTCATAGAATTGTTAATAACAAGAAATGGATAATTTTAATGCTTTTGGGAAACTGAACAAAAGAAATTTAGGATTTAGAACAACATTGCTAATAATTACAATCATGGAATACAATTACAAGACCAGTGAGATAGGTATGCTGCAAGGCTTCTGCATCTAAGGCTGCACCACTAACAGATAAACATGAAGTTAATCAAAAGAGTATGACTAGCATAACAACAAGAATAGGAAATCCACTTAGGAGAGAATCCAGAAAGATAGGAAAGGGAGATCACAGAAATTGATTGAAACTGTGATAAAAGGAATAAAAAAAATTATGTGGTAATTGAGCATGTGCAATGGAAATCAGATGTTTAGAAGGATTCAAATATGACATAGTGAGATTACAGTACTACTAGTGCATATTAAGTCATGCACTTTATTTGATTACCTGTTATCTTGAAATTTCTTCAGGTTCAGACATTGGATAAAAATCAGTAAGATTACAGTACTACTAATTTTTCTTAGACATGTAAAGTTAAAAGGGCTTTCATAGAATCAAATGAGAGAAAGATATTCTTTAATAATGGTAATGCTCAAAATATTTGATTAGCATGGTTACCTCTAAATTTGAACCAATTGACATGTAAGTCGGATCTAAATTAACCAAATAATCTTCACAAATCTTTATGGCCTTGTGCAGATCTCGTAGGTGGCTCCACTTTGGCTGCCTAAGAAAACCTGCAAGATATTCTCTCTTGTAAGATTAAGTAGCATTGAGCTTTAACTTTACAGCACAATAAGATCAGTAAACTGTGATCAATGCACAAACCATGTTATGAGCATGTGCATTTGTGTGTACGTATTTATGCATATTTGCTTGAATATATACATGCATATACATGTATATATTTTCCTTTATATAAATGATCTTGGAATTATTGACATCCATGCTGTGCATAATACTTATTACAGTTAGTAACTGTCATTAGATAGTATTTTCTCTTAAAGCTGTCATTAGCTAGAAGTGTACATCATACCGTATGCATGTATATAGAATGAAATGGATTTTAATTACATTAGCATTAAGGATTTTCATATGCTGACCAGAAATTTAGAACCAAGCCATGGAGGCCTATTGTGAGCCTAATCAGTTTTCGTCAGATGTTCTTATTTATAGTTGGTCATACCATGATCTATAATGCTCAAATAAGGTTGAGCAAAATTGACACTAAGTTTCTTCTGAAAATTCAGAAAATACAAAAAAAAAAAAAAAGGGAAGCTATGGAGCATATCAGATATTAATAGTTGGATAGTACCATATTCATCAATTGGAGCATCATAGTCATAACTTGTTGCAACCAAAGGACCTCCAGCTGTCCGTCCAAAATTTGTTCCTCCAAAATACTGCAATTAGCAACTTCAACTATGTATGAGCTGTCATGTATAATCCTTTCAAGCATATTGTCTAGAAACTGTATGTCATGATCTGGTCATGGTTTTACCATGTAATAGTTTTGGAAAGTGCCTCCTGTTTCGAAAAAACGAGCAACTGAAAAAGCAAGGTCCTCTACAGGTCTATAAGGAATTGCATAGCCAAAAGATAGGAACCTGCAACAACATGAATAAGCAAAAATTTAATAATAACTCTTTTAGAACTGCTTTTTGTCCTTTTTTCGCAATCTCTTTGAATTATTTTACAACTACTAAGAGCTAGGTGTAAAATGTTACCATCCACTATAGCTCTCTGTCCACATCTTTGGCTTTGAAGCAGAATTTGGTGTAAATCTATCACAGTAAAAACCATTGCATGTATTTATCTGCACCATGAATACATAGCTTTTAATAAAAAGGAAGAAAGTCAATTCATTATCTAGCGACTATGAAATCCATAGCGACTTCATTGCACAGCCACAATGGATGAAATGTAGCAAATGAATCTGATCAATACTAGAAATGGACTATAACATTACATATATCAAATGGAACAGATGCATCCATCCTGAATTACAGAAGAATTAATATATCCAGATCTTGAAATGTATTTTGCACCACAAAAGCTTTAAAAGGAAGAATAATACAAATGCTCAAGGCTTCTCCATTGCTAAATTGCTAATTATCAAGTCTGTTCCATTTGTAAGGCAAAAACTAGGAGAGTAAATAGGTAAAAGTGGAACCACTGCTCTAACTCTAGGACAACACATGACAAACAGGTTGACAATTATCAAAAGTTGATTTCAAAATCAATAGATTAATAAATGTCATATTTAATTGTTCTCTGAAGAAAAAGATAGACATCCTTGATTCTTAATATACATTTTCATTAGTGAACTAATAGAATTAGAGAAATGAAAAAAAAAAAATGTTGTATGCCCCCGCTAATCATGTTGCATGCCCTGCTAGTCACATTTTTATGGGTGAGGAAACAATGTTATAGAAGACAATGAACTCCATCAATATAATGCAAAATGTCTTCCTTAGTGAATCTCCAGTCAGTTTCTAATGCTATAAGAATCTAATAATGCCATTCTTTCTGCACCAGCCAATTCACTGGGCTTGACTGTTCATGCAATGTTGGGACCCTAGAAGCTGGAACTGGGAAGTAGAGTAGGAGCAAGATAGCAAATGAACATTAGAAAAACCATAAATCTTTTGTTATCCTTTATTCAAGTTAGCCAAGAGCATTGAAACAGAAGTGGGAAGGCAGAGAGCTTGACAATATATTTTACTTATCACTGGGGTATAGGTTAGGAATAAGAAGTTATTCATTCATTAAATACCACATTTATTTAGTAAGGTGGACAGTACATCTGCATGATTATACAGAAATTTTATCGTTTTGTTTAATGTCTGATGCAACATACTTTAGAAGAAAGCCTTAGAAAAGAACTCATGAACTGAGTCATACATGAGGTTACAAGGTTCCCATCATCTCAAACAAATAATTTACTCTGTTACCTAAAAATTGGGCTGTTACAAACAAAGAAAAGCATCGTATCTCTGGGATAACACTTAACATTCTAACAGTAAAAAGGACACCATGCTTACAATTGGGTCTGGTGCATCTTCTTGCTGGCACATGACCCAAGGAACAGTGGTATTAAGAGCAACAGCGGTAGATGCAGCCCACTGCACATACAAAGCTCCACCAATCCCATATGCCCATTCAACATTACCATATTCATTTTCAACCTGTTAAACAAACACCAACAGAATTCCATCAGTAAATAATTTAAGAAATGAATAATAAGTTTGCCCTCTACATAAATAAGCTAGAGGCCAATAACAATTTTTAAAAAAAAAAAGAAAGAAAGAAAAATGCATAGGACATCTATTTTTATAACAAAATCAATCAGAAAGATTTATGTAGCTATATGTCCATGAAGAACTACAATGGAGGATGACTGGCCAGATGAAATATAATCTCATTATAAAATATTAACCAAATGAAGAAAGACTCAAATTTATATATCAAATAAATGAAATCTAATCATGAGAATATTCAATAGAATCATTTAGAACATATAATATTGTCTTCTACACATCCTCTGAGCTTTGAAAATAAAAGTTCAAAAACTAGATGCAACTAATTGCATCTAGCATGGGCCTCTGGAGTACAAAATTTCGCTCATCCTTTCTAACAACCTAGTTGAGGCATCTAACCTTACAAAAAGCAGTCAGCATGTCACTTTGCTTTAGAATTTCAATAAATCACTATGACTAGAAAATGTGGAAATGACAATATAAACTACTAAAATATGTCGTACAATCTCTATGTAAACTTTGCACTAGATACTAATTAAATTTGAAGGTGAAAACATTTAGAATTGCATTCAGAAGAATAATAGTTATTGTTGGAACCAACAAGTATGAATCTTGTGAATCCAAATATTGTGTTCGCTTTTATACATAGTAATATCCTCCATCCCTATAAGCTGCCACTGATTCTACACGGCAACTTTAATTGAAATTTTGCTGAGTGATATCCCAATAATCTTCAGACCACTCAATGCAAAACCAAACATCTCAAAAGTTCTATCTCTTTCATTCATTGCATATTATCAAATCGACTTGACCAGTTCCCTTCTCTTTAACTTCTATAAATGTAAAGCATTAGGCTCTCATAGTTTTACCACATATCTACCTCAATATCTTCATATTTCTATTCCTAAATTATGTACATGGTGTCTGGGCTCTCCAGTTCTCTAATGTTGGTCTTGTGACTTATCTCTAATTAAAAAAATGCTAATTTATATCCTGTTGTTAGTGCTCCAACTATTTAAAGTTCCACACAACTTTCCTCTCTACATTGAGGCCTGCCAGTTGATTAGTCATCAACAGCCTGGTACAGCTAAAGCTTGCAGCAATTAAATCCAACCTAGAAAATCATCAGCTTAATGCAACAGGGATGTTTCTAAAATTATGTCACTTCTGGAAACAAGTCAGCATTACTTGACAAAGAGGCAGAAGTAGCAAAAAACGAATCCCCAACTGATAGCATAATCTCAGCTTCAACAAACTATATCTCCAAACACATACTGTTTAACTGTTTTAAGTGGTTGTGATGTTATGGACAGGATTGGCTCACCTGTGAAAGAATGATAGGCCCACCTTGTGATGCAAACAAGTTTTGCTCTTTCATAAGAGTCACGATCTTTACAAGAAACCGCTCCATCTCGTTCTGTTACCAATACCACAGGACTCTTATCAGTCGGTGGAAGGAAAGAGAGCTTTTGCAAAACAGGCTTCCATGATGAAAGCGTATTTTAGCATATTGACATATTTTGAAAAGGGAGGCAAATAGTATTAAGACGAAAATATACCTTAAATAGTGAGTTAGTGGTCCGAAATTGAATCCCAGGAATGAAGTGCAGCCACATAGGGAAGCCCCTGAAATGACATTAAAATTGCAACCGTACTGAATGCAGCAATGCAGTGCTTGAATCATTGGGCTATATACATTGTTATCCTCCCTTTCTTTCAAAATAAAAAATAAATAAATAAATTGTTACCACTGCAATTATTCATCACAGAATTCTGTGATAACTACATATAAATGTAGTTAAGTGAATACCTCTGCTGCCAGAACACTTTTTACACCTCTGAACAAGTACAGAATGCTACATAGCTGTCCTACATAGAAAAAGAAATCACAAGGTACAAACCCATAATTCCATTCAGCACAAGCATATGGGCCAATCCTCAGATGCACAAAAAGTCCTGCCTCCTGGACCATCTTCACAAACTTCACCAAATCAAACCTTCCTTCAAAATAATACTGTAAGCGTTTACCAAAAATAAGCAGTCAGACTCAAGATAAATAAGCATTTCAAAAGGAGAAAAATGCATAAAAGCAACATCTTCAACATTCTAAACCTGTCCTCGCACGGGTTCATGGTAGTTCCAGAAGACATAACTTTCGATTACGTCGAGTCCCCCTTCCTTGGATTTCCTGATAAGTTCTGGCCACACCTAAACCATCACCAACCCACCAAAAACCTTAAGAACATATTAGTAGGATATCGGCAGTAAAGCAATACTATTGGAAAACAATGGGAACTAAGATTACCTCAGGTGTGCTCCGAGGGTAGTGAATCGAGCCTGAAAACAGTAACCTCCTCTTGCCATCGATTACAAGTGCTTTGCTATCATATGTGACCGTTGTTGCTGATCCTCCCTCGAAGTAGTGACCACCAAAGATTAAAATCGAGGAAAAAATTAAAAAGACAGAACATAATCTTCCCATTTCACTCAAACTTCGAGGTGGCAAAACAGAAAAAACCAAAGCACACACAAGCAGGCACCCAATAACTAAAAACTCAAATTCCTTTTAGCTTAAAATGAAGCCAACACTGAGGAATTTGAATCAGTCATAAAAGTGATTGCATTACTATGCTTTCAAATTAAAGTTCAAATTTCAATAGAAGTCCGACAAGTAGAGCAAAAAGACCGAGTTGTTCCCAAAAATCCCAATTGCAATTATCAGCTGCAAGCAGAAGGGCATGAGAACAAGAACAGATATGTAGGGATTGAGATTATAGAAAAGACAAGGAGAAGAACCTTTTTTTAATAGGATTGATGGCTTCAAGCTCCAAAAAAAAAAGATCGGATTCTTTGCATGATAGAAGGGTTAGGCCTAGAGTTAAAATTACGGTCATCAAGCGTAGAGGACAAGCAGTGAGGAAGACAAATGGAGGGTGCGGAGACGCAAAGTTGAGACGGTTCCCGCGGATTCTTCTTTACGGAACGTTCAAATGATTTTTTTTTTTTTTTTTTACCCAGTTTTCTACATCAGCCTTGTCTTCTTACAAAATTACAAAATTCCAATTCGTCGCTTATCGTTGAATCTACCTCAACAAAATTCGCACACTCTTTATAAAATGTTCAAATAAGCCAGTGTATATGTATTGATGGTTCCATTTAGTCAACACTAAACCCAATCCAAGTTGTCAGATGAGTTTCTCCGCCAATGAAATTGGAACAGTAATAAATTAGAATGGAAGTCAGAATAATCATATCCTTAAATATATTTAATTTATAAATAAAAATTAGCATTGAATTGATGTTTAAATATCAAAAAAATTTAGAGATTGAGTTTTGGAGAACTAGAGCATTCCCATTATCTTTTAAAATTACAATAGAAATGAGACTTTCTCCAATCAAACAACTGGAAAGAAGTTACTCATTCTCATTTTCATTCTCATTTCAAAATATAATTCCTCCCTACCAAACATGCCCTAAGTCTATAGTCTGCATGCTTGAAGGATCTGCTTAGAAGTAAGTTATTTTATGGATCATGGATGAATCTGTCACTCTTCATCCTTGTCTTTATGACATCAAGCTTTTGGTGATGTTACTTTTGATTTTGACTTCAACTACATAAACATGAGGAAAATCAACTTTTAAATTTTCTAGCAAGCTATACTTACGTTGACTTAGAGCCTTAGGTTTAATCATCCAACTTTTATCTAAAGCTTATCCTTTTTGCAATTGCTAATGCTCATATTATAGATCTTCTAGAAGGTAAAAGAGGATCATATGTATCTACCAAAGAAAGCATTTAAATTACATTAAATTCCTAAAAGTGCTCTTTTTACATAGAACTCTATCTGCTCCTTTGTAATTCTCTAATATGCCATACCTATCTAAATTTGATGCATTCTCTGCTTTAGCAATTTCAAAGTTATGTTCTCCTCTATCATAACAATCAAAATTTCTCTCTTTTTCTAATAGCAGTTAGTTATCTTCTTCAATTCCTACATGGTTAATCTATTTGATCAATCTTCTTGAAATCCTCTTCTTTATCCTCATTTCCAAGTCCCACATCTTCTCCAAATTTTCTTTCCTCCATCTTCAAATCCATCTTGTCATCTCTACTGTACTCAATCCTAGATGCTCCTTCCACACCTCTACATTATCATATATTAGATTAAAAAATATCCAACTATACATACAAAGAGGTGTAGTAGATGGAACCTTTTTTATATAATATGTTTAATAATCTCAGTTCTTTATTTGCAGTTAATTAATCCACCAAAACAGTTGCTACATTTGAAAATGTCATGATTTAATTTATTTCGTTACCTCTTTAATGGATAAGTTTCATACTTGGATTGATCTTAGACATGAAACTTATCTTTTTTTAGCGTCATCGAGTCTCTACTTCCATTCTTTGATGTGTCTTGGTGTTTTTGCAAATATTATGAGATTCTTAGCTCCTGATCATGTCCAGATTGTAGGAAGCACAATAACACTACGGGGCTTGAACAATATAAATCTAATTTACCAATGAATACAAACAAGTAGACAATTCTAAATGGCAAAAGAGGCTGATGGATTTAATGGAAAATTGGTGATGAAGAACTTGAAATCAAATGAGTCAAGCATTTGACAAGCCAATAAGAAAAAGTTTGAATAGGCAAATATTAATGGTGACATCTCAACTCCAAGAAAAACTTTAAAAAGCCTTAAGAAAATTATATTTTCATTGCTCATGTAAAACATATAAAGCTTAGCACTATCACTTTGAGAGTCTAATGACCTTGATAATTGATAGACATCATAAAACGCTAATCTTTGTTTACTTGGTAAAATAAAAAACAGAGCTAATAAGCACACACATACATATATAAAATCTTAACAAAGTTATATTTTCATTGTGCACATAAAACAAACAAAGCTTAGCACTATCACTCTTAGAATCTAATGGCTTGACAACAAATTGATAGGCATCAAAAAAGTTATCTGTGTACTTGATAAAACAAAAGATAGAACTAATAAGCATACACATGCACATACAAAATAATGGTTTATTAATCAGATTTGGCGATATCGATATACATTTAATTTTTTGTTTATAAAGATACATATAAAAGTATAATAAGAATCACCAACTAGATAAACCAAAAAAATCACATGAAGAAAATTGATGGAAGCTTATTGTGACCTTTCTTTACTATTAATCTCTAGTGCTGATTTTCTAAATTAATATATAGAAGAGGTTCTCACCTGGGAGTGATGGAACTTACTGCCAAATGATGATTAGGGGATTATGCAGCAGTATCTGATAGAGGCCCAAGACTAATTCAAAGTCAAAATCCACTTCAATTGAGGGTAAGGACTAAGGACAATTTAGATATTTTGATGCCATCCAATGAAAGGCAAAAAAACATGAGAGAGGCTTTATGATTAACTAATTCAATACTAAAAAATGTTCAATGGTAGTCTAGATGTTTTAGTATCATCCAATAGAATATTTTTTTTAAAAAAATTTATTTTTTAATTTTTTTTATCGAAAAGAGAAAAAAAATTTTTTTTTTCAAAAAGAGATGTCCATTTCAGACTTGACAATTAAATTGGTGCTAAGATGACTATAACAAAAATTTTACCCTATATCCATAAAGATGTATTGTATGTGTATTAACATACATTATGTATACATCAAACTGCCTTCTCATTTATGACAAAGAAAGATTTAACAGACATTGTTGTCAAATATTTATAAAAGAAATAAAAAGTGGATTGATTTTTTGAAATTATTTATACTTGAATGGGATTTTGCAGATAATACCACATCTGTATTATTAAATTTACAAAAAAAGAGCTAGCCATATCTGTATTTTGTGGAAAAGGTCCATGTTGAATTTTGTCATATTATTATTAAAAAAAAAATACCACATCAGTAATATCCCTATGCTGTCAAGTATTTATAAGAATACTTGCATGCTACCACCAACTTGTATATCTGTAGTACATCTATCTATTTTAATATATATTAAGCTAAATATTTATATTTATTTGTTCCCAGGGGCATCACAATTGAACGAAGTCCAAAATAGATTCTTTTGCTAAAAAAAAAGGAAAAAAACGTAAAAGTTAAAAGAGGAACATTTCTGCATAATTCGCGATTCTACGTCCATGCAATTTTGAGATAAATCCATGGTTATCACGTGAAAACCATTTTTCTTCTTCTTGAGCCTCTCTTTCTTCCTCTCCGTGCATTCTTTCTTGCAGGGAAGTATGAACTTATCCAGTATGAGCTGAAAGAGAACTTGTTCACCCCGTAGCCTTACGCTCACCTTCCGGTGAGCGCAACCGCCCCCTTCCGCCCTCCTCTTCGAATGCTGTCCTCCTCGCCTCCCAAATTCCCCTCCCAATCCCACCAAGATCCCACCCATCCCCGCCGCCGATGGACCCCCCGCCACCCCCTTCCGCCCCCCGCCGCCCGCCGCGGCGGCGCTCGGTGAAGCCGACCAACTACGATGAGTCCCGCCTCGACGCCCTCCTCCACGACCAACTCGGCGGTCCCCTCCCCTCGCGGAAGCGCAACAAGACCCTCGAGGAGCGCCAGCGCGAGACCGAGACCGAGGCCATGATCGCCCTCTCCCTCGGTTTCCCCATCGACGCCCTCCTCGACTCCGAGCTCGCCGCCGGGGTCGCCGCCCCCTCCTCCGCCGAGCAGAACGACTACATCGTCGTCCGCAACCACATCCTCGCCCGTTGGCGCGCCAACGTCCGCTCCTTCCTCTCCAAGTCCCAGATCCGCGAGACCGTCAGCAGCGACTACGACCACCTCATCTCCCGCGCCTACGACTTCCTCTCCGAGCGGGGTTACATCAACTTCGGCGTGTCGCCCGCCATCCAGGCGCAGTTCCACGAGGAGCACGATAAGGGGTCGGTCGTCGTCGTGGGGGCGGGCCTCGCCGGACTGGCAGCGGCGCGGCAGCTTCTCGGGTTTGGCTTCAAAGTCTTGGTTTTGGAAGGCAGGGACCGGCCCGGCGGCAGAGTTTACACCATGAAGATGGGTAAGAAAGGGAACTTTGCTGCCGTTGATCTCGGCGGTAGTGTCATCACCGGCATTCATGCGAACCCGCTTGGTGTCCTGGCTAGGCAGCTCGGCGTTCCGCTCCACAAGATCAGGGACAGGTGCCCTCTGTTCTGGCCGGACGGGAGAGATGTCGATGAAAAATTGGATCTTGAGGTAGATTTCGTGTTCAACAAGCTCCTCGACAAGGCTACTCAGCTGAGAGAGGTTCTGGGAGAGTTTGCCAGTGGCATTTCATTGGGTTCGGCAATCGAAAGGCTTTGGAAGTTGTATGGTGTGGCGAGGAGCGGCGAAGAGAGGGAGCTTCTTGATTGGCACCTCGCGAATTTGGAGTACGCGAATGCTGGGTGCCTCACGGAGCTCTCGCTGGCCTACTGGGATCAGGATGATCCCTATGAGATGGGTGGAGATCACTGCTTCCTTGCTGGAGGCAATTGGAGATTGATCAGTGCACTGTGTGAGGATGTACCCATATTGTATGGAAAGACGGTAACAAGGATAGAGTATGGAGAAGGGGGAGTGGAGGTGGTTGCTGCTGGTGGACAAGTGTTTCAGGCCGATATGGTGCTCTGCACTGTGCCACTTGGTGTCTTGAAAAGTGAGAATATCCAGTTTCATCCTGAATTGCCATCTCGGAAGCTGGAGGCTATTAAGAGATTAGGTTTTGGGTTGCTGAACAAAGTGGTCATGGTCTTTCCTTATGCCTTTTGGAGCGAGGAACTTGATACATTTGGTTGTCTTAACAAGGATCGACGCAAGCGTGGTGAATTCTTCCTGTTCTATAGTTATCATACTGTTTCTGGAGGTCCAGTGCTTATTGCATTGGTGGCAGGAGAAGCTGCATTGACTTTTGAATCCACTGATCCGGTCATTTTGCTTCACCGAGTTCTTGGGATTCTTAGAGGTATTAATTCTAAAGCATCCTTTTGTCTGACTTCGCTTTGATCGTTTATTTTTCAGAATTGAGCATAATTTTTCTGAACCATTTACTAAGTTCTTATTGAAAGTAAAAAACACTGAAATTTCTTGAATTTAACATCAAAACTCGTAACAAACTGATCCTTAATCTAATTTACCCATCTCCAAATTCCTTGCATTTTTTCATTTGCACATTGTTCTCTGAGCGTTAAGGACTGATATGGTTCACGGGAATAGGATGGGCAAAGGTGTGGTCAATAGAAAAATGAAGGAACCTCTCTTATTTGATTGGAGTCTTCAAAGGAGCGAGATTGAAAAGTGGTATTCCTATGGGAATAAACTTCCCATCTTTCATGGAAAAGAAAAATCCATGTAGGACATAGGTTTTTGGCTTTCCCATGAGAAGAGAATTTGGAATTTTTTTTCGAAAGTGCTCCTAAAGCTATAAATAGAATGAGGTAAGAATTTTCCTTTATTAAGGATATAATAAGTATTTTATACAGCTTTCCTAAAAAAAATAGATGCTCAACCAAATATAAGGCACTCTGGAATATGTGAAACTTTCTTATAGTCAACCAAATATGGCAAAACTACTTTTCCAAACATCATATCCTTAGGAATCAACTTCCTGAGAAAAACATTCCAATGGAGGCATTTTCTTCTCACAAACCAAACGAGCCCTAAATGTTAGTGTTTTTGTACTCATCTCCAGTCTTGGCTCCATGACAATGCAGGTATATATGGTCCAAGAGGTATTCAAGTTCCTGATCCAATTCAAACAGTTTGTACAAGATGGGGCAGCGATCCTCTTTGTCATGGTTCATACTCCCATGTCAGAGTTGGGTCATCTGGTAGTGATTATGATATTCTCGCTGAGAATGTTGGGGGACGACTCTTTTTTGCGGGGGAAGCAACAACTAGAGAATATCCAGCTACAATGCACGGAGCTTTCTTGAGTGGATTAAGAGAAGCATCATGTATTCTTCATGCCTCAAGAAGTAGAACTAATGGGAGTGCTGATCCTAAGAAGTGCTTGCAGAAGAACTTGAGATTTTGCAGTGACATTCTCTTGGATCTATTTAAGGAGCCAGATTTGGCATTTGGGAACTTTTCTTTTGTGTTTGATACTATCACAATGGAGGATCCTAAGGCAATGGGACTTATGAGGGTCACCTTTGGAACAACCAGAAATGAAGCTTGCGGGAACTGTATCTCGGAAGAAGAGTCAGAGGAACAAAGGCAGTTGACAGATTCGCAGTTTCAAGCTTTGCATCTGTATGCTATTTTGTCCCGGGAGCAAGCACTCCACATACAACTGGTAAGTGGGGATGATAAGGGTAGATTAATGTTTCTATGCAAAAAATTTGGCCTAAAACTCATGGGATGTAAAAGTACATGTGCTCTTGGTAGTTCCTTGATTACTAGCATTTCTAGTGCACGAAGAGGCCGGAATAGGCGACACCGGCCCATGCATTACAAAGTACGGTTTTAGAATTTACAATTCTTGTACTCTAATACCATTTTTTTTGCACCGAAATGCCTCAAGAAACATGCCCCATGATGAAGTATGCCCAACTGTACACACACTATAAAGTGGGCAGAGAGGCCTTTTGTAATTTTGTTTTGCTTACCTGAACTCCATTCTTTTGAATTGATAAAAAGATTTTTTTTTTTTTTTTTGTGTGTGTTTATACATGCTAGATGAACTGTTGCACTGTCATAGATTCATTCCTGCCATCTTAAACTTTCTCACCTAGGCACTGTACGCAAGTAGTTTCACTTGATTGTCTAGACTGAACTTTTCTATTAGCAACTGCCCATGGATGCATAATAGATTATAGCATCTATTATTTTCTGCTAATTCCCTTGATGAAGCAATATACATTATATTATGACTTGTGAAGGTCATATAAACTGCAGTTATTTTAAACTTGTAGGTGACATTATGGAGATTTTGGGGTGGCTCATGCAACAAATATATATAGACAAGTTTCTAGACTAAATATGTGGGGGGAAAGCCAACCATCATTACTTGCTCAAGAAATTGATGGATGTAGAGAAGGTGAATAACTTACAAGGGGTTTCTATCAACGTACAGAATGTGTATGATAAACACGATATGATCTGATATGCTGAGCATCGAGGAAGAAGCATCCCAATTGGATATGTTGGTCAAATGAAGTGCAAGAATTTTAATGCACAGATTACTCACTGAATGTCAATATCCACTAGCCACTGCTGTTGGTGTACATTTTTTTGCAGAAATATTGTTTATTGTTTTGAGACGTAAATAAGGCTGAAATCTGAATGCAATATTGGAGGATAATTGGATTTTGCTTTTCCTATGCTGGCTCTATATTAAAGAATAATTTGGAAGATATATGAGGTTGCTTTTGATTAAAAAAAAAATCCCAAATCTTTCATTCAAAAGAACAATATCACCGAATTGGTATGTTTGTTCTTCTTCAATTTGGAGGGCTGGACTAGAAATAGCTTTGAGCATGGTTCAAAGGATATGGCATGAGAGAAAGATGATATGTTTGGTTGGCATAAGGATTTTTAAGGGGGAAGATGGCTTACATGGTTAGCTTGCTATGGGATGGGAATTTTGTAAAAACGAAAATTGTGCAGTAACTGAAGAAATATTGTGGTATCCAACTCTAAAGATGTATATGCTGTGCAAGCTTGAACTAGCTATCATGAAAATAATTATAGTATAGATGATATATACATACACATACATATATTCATGGAATGGGTCGCTCCGCTATCTCGTCCCAACAACTGTTCTATGTTGACAACCATCCGATAAAAAATTCTGATAGATATTCTCTATCTCTCTTTTCTTTTTTTTCCTTTCTTTCTTTTCCTTTTTCTTTCTTTTCTTTGGTTTTCTTCTACCATCTTTTCTTTTCTTTTCTTCTTTCTGTTTGTCATCCTTTTCTTCTTTTTTTTTTTCCCTTTTTCTTCATCTTTCTCTTTTCTCCCTTCCCTTTTTTCTTTCAATTTTCTTTTTCCTTTCTTTCATTTTTTTTCTTTTTTTTCATCTTCTTTTTTTTCTTTCCTCTTTCTTCTACTTTCTCTATATGGATGGATTTCGGAGTCTCCACCCCAATCTAATCTTGTTTTCTTATAGAAACAGAATGGAAGATCTGGATGCCCCCCATTTTGTCGGGACATAAAATCTTGCACGCGCACGCACGCGCGCGCCCACACACACACATATGGAAAATTGGTTCACTTCTAAAGATCAAATTTGGTCTTATGCCATAAAGACCAACAAAGAAGATTATTTTCTTCACTTCTAGAGATCAAATTTGGTGTTAGATGGAGATCATAAAAGAGAAGCACATTGATCATTGATATTAGGCCCATATATTTTTGCGCTTATCATAGATGAATAGACTATGGGTAGCTTTTGATTGAAGGGATAAGTGCAAAGAATAAGTGCTTGCATTTAGTATGCACCGGATTTCATGATGATTTGGATTTTATGAGAAGGTTGAATTTGCCCTCCTACATTTTATATGTTTAGAGAGTGGATAAAGGCAAAAAATTAGAGGAGATAACTTTCTCCTATTTTGTGATATGTTTATTCCACCAACTTGGTGGAATAGAATTAAACTGCCCTTTCTCTCCCCTATGTATCCCTCCTTGGGGTATAAGGCTATTCCACTGGTCAAAACATGGTGTCCAGCTATCTAACCAAAGAATAAGTTCTTTCACACTGCCTTACCATTTAGGGATAGCTAGAGTAAAGTTGATGAATCTAAATTGGAACTATGAAGAAATGTTTAGAGGATCGTGCTCTAATAGTTGGCAAAGCTAAAACAAACTTTAGGCCTTGCCATTATTTTGGAATAACAATGAAAATGAGGCCTAAGTCAAAATTGGATATGAGATAAGAAAAGGATCCCATATCTCCTTATAGGAGCAATGATAGTAATATGGTGCATTGTATTCTTGTTGGCCACGTTTTGGCTTTTATAGGCTTGCATGTTATTTCATGTTGACACTTGGCATTTTGACACAAAGATAAGCAAGTTCTAAAACAGCAATTGACATTTAAGATGAATCATTTTCTTGACTTATTGTATAAGTAACCATTTTTCTTCTTTATATTAGTCATAGTCATGTGTTAATTGGATAAACATTTGTTAATTAACACATAATTTTCAATTACCTTAAAAATATCTAGATTATAAATCACCCTTAATATCTATATTTGTTGTTTTTAACATATGCATGGATTGTTTTATCTAACTTCTAGAGAAACATTACGCTACGACCATTAGTGATAAATCTTGGTGGTCCTAGAATTTTCTTGATAGAAGGTTTAAGGGTAGATATAGAGAAGCTTAGAAATATGGTTCATCGTATTGTCTCGAATTGACTAGTTTAGTACATATTGGATGAACCAACGGCGAACTGAGATGGTTCGCCCAATCGGTTTGGAATAGAGGTTAAACCATGTGGCTTATATCAGTTTAGCTTAGTCTCGTGACAAGCTGCACATCACCACCCCCGCACCACACACCCCTCCTCCATGCCTGGGCAGCCTCTTTCACTTCCATAATAGAGGAGGAAGATTAAGATGGCCTTCCGCGTCTTCTCAGCCCTTTTTTTGGAAAAAATGAAAACTAAGGAGAAAGGGCCGGATTTTTCAAAATTTAATCTGGATCGAAGGTAATGAAAAGGTAATGGCCCTCTCCTATTCCTCTCTTTTGTTTCTTTTCTTTATTTTTGAAGTTGAAAATTAATAATAAATGGAAAATAGGAGGAGGTTACAACCAAAATTTTTGATTTTAGCATAATTCCATTGTATCTTATAGATTTATGGATGATCTATGCCATACCGCCAAAATGATATTTTTTTCATTATTTTTAAATTAAAAATATATTTTTTGATTCAAAATTTAAAAAATATAAAATAATTGGCAAAATTTTTTTATAAAATTAGTAGCATAATTATGATTATGTATCAATTTATTTAAATTTGGGCATGATCATGCGTATCGTGGCATAGACTCAAATTTGAATAAATTTTTGAAAATAAGTGGCGTCTTGTGCATGCCCAAGGATTGAGAAAAATATTTATAGCATCCTTGATAGGGTGCTACTCTGATCCAAAGTCAAATTAATTTTTTAAATATTTTATATTTAAGTATTATTTTTAAATAAAATAATAAAAATATTTAAATAATAAAAATATAATTTTCTATATCATAGCAAAAGTTCACTATTTTTAAAAATAATTAAGCAATGTTATTTCGAGATAAAAATAAATATACCATCCCTATTAGAGTTATATTCTATTCTAATGTTAATTTTTATCACAAAAAATTTATTAAAATTATTTAACTAACTGTAAAAATTAGAATGATTCATATTACATGTAGATGATGTATAATTATTTTTTTCCATTAATTTGGCAAGCTTTTAATTATAATGTAATTTCACCAATTTTTAAATAATTAATTATCTAAATATCAATTGAAGTAAAGATATTTGATATGTGCTCGATAAACTTGCAGGAGTAGATCCACCTAATGAGGACCCATAATATGATATTAGTTGGAATCATGGGCAGATCTTAGGCTGCACCATTAGAGATGTAGGTGGTGCAATACAAAGTTCAAGATGATGGGTGATTAGATTGAAATAGCATCTTGCATATGATTATCTTGATGTGCATTAGTATCGAAAATAACTATAAGTGGTTGACAGCTTATGCAAAAGTACTTTATCGATTTCAAGATGGTGAAGCAAAAGACTGTTGAGAATAGGATATTGGTGGAACATCGGACAGCAAAACCACCATCATATCACTTCAGAGATTTGGTGCAGACCTCTATTCCAGATATTTAGGAGTAGATTTAGGATTCCATTGAGGCGAGCCTAGATGATCAATGGCAGATAGAGGAGATTGCCAAGCGTAGGGCTCATTTTGGGCTCTCATACTGTAAGTTGGGCTTTATTTCTAGGGCCACCAAGGCAGATTTGGAGTTTAGGAGGATGTCCTCAATAAGGAGGTTGTTGGTAGAGGTGGAACGTGGTCAGCATCTATGCTTGGGGCTTTTATCAGTAGGAAAGAAAAAAAATCCTCTAGGGAGATTCTACCAAGGGCCATCATTCATGATGTAGGTCCACATATCTTTCCCAATCAAAGATTTGAAGCAGTAGAGGATAGACACCATGCTCGTCAAGGACAAGAAGGATATGTTGAGAGCCATTCATCATGGTTACACTTCAGCCATATCTCGGTAAATGGGATAGACAACATGCATTATCTATTTGTCATCGCCTCCATCCAGGGAGTTAGATAAGGTGTAGATCTATCAAGATTGAAGGATATCAACAGTGATCTTCTAGAAAACAATAAGAAGTTGTAGAATTGGGTAGTATCTGAAGGAAAAGAAACTTGTTTCTTTAGGTGAATGAAGCGGATAGCCAGGGTGCATCTAAAAAAATTTCTATAACAACTTAACAAAAATTAGATCTTTACTTGATACACAGTGGAATAGGGATCAAATCCTAAAAGATTCTGAATTCAAAGCCTCATGTAGGTCTGAATCTATAAACCCTTTACTTCGCACGCATGCCAAACTTGTAGGAAAGCAGGATGAAGCCTCGAATTGAAGTACCTTGGCAAGGCAACAAGGGAGGGGAGAGAGTCTCTGATGTGACGCATCACACTAGCAAGAGAGGACGCCCAATATGCCTTCACGCCAAGGAGAAGATGGGACGCCTAAAGGGAACACGCCAAGGGTAGGGTGATGCCTACTCCTTCATGCCTCCTCTCTCTCTTTCTCACCTTGGCACACAATCTAATTGTTAAACTATGATAGTTAGAGGTCCTTCTTATTTATAGATAATTTTTTATGATTGATAAGACTAAGATTTCTAATTCAAATAGGTTTTAAATTAATCTATAACTTATCAAAGGAGTCCTAAAGGAGAAAGAATTGTCGCCTAACTAGGCGCCCTCATGCACCCACGCCTACACCCAAGTGAGAGATGACACCGTGCAGCATGCCACCACCTCTTGGTCAGTCATGAGGAGAGAGAGTCTCAGTAAAAGTAGACTTTAAGGATCCAATCCAAATATGAGTTAATTCGAATCCAATTCGAACCTGATTCGAACCAATTTTGAATAGGCTGTCAATCCCAAACTGTTTAGGATTTAAGATTAAGTCTAACTTAAATTTGTGAACTCAATTAAGTCTAATTAAATCAGATCTAATCTAAAATTAATTAGCACTTAAATTCAATCTCTCATAGACTCCTTGGATCAAAGATCAAATCTTATTTATCCTCAAAATTGAACCTGAACCTCATGTCTAGTGCTAGCTAGGTATAGTCAATTGTTTAATCTCGTATAACCCATAACTTAATTCTCAATCAAGCTAATCTATTTGTTCAATCAAGTCATGTATTTCTAAATTGAATATATAGACTTAGGTCAATTCTTTCTTACGTCACTTGACTTTGTGTGGGACTCCATAGGTTCGAACACTAAGTCGGTAGTACAGGAATCATTTTCTATACTAATCGAAGTTACCGTCTAGCAATGGTTTCTAACGTCCAGATCGGTCGAATAATTGCAAAGCAATATTCAAGAATCTATGTATATGGTTACCGCATAATTCATTCTTTTGATCTTGAATGCTCTAGGACAGTCTAGAGTTAAACTGTCAACCCTGAAAGATCATCTACATTGTATTCCAACCGTTCAAATCCATCATATGGATTATCCTGATTAAGATTTTACTAAATTAAAATACAGTGATACATCAGCTCCTATAATCCAAAAGGATCAATTCCATCTTGATCCACACATAGACTTCGTAAGTACTTGACTGTTCCCAGTAGCCTTCCATCACTGCATTAGAAATGTAAATAGTTCGGTACCAAAGCATAGTAAGTTGTTTACAAGTCACTATGGTGATCTTAGGTCTGAGGGACACTTATACCTATAAGCTTCGTGAGCTACTCTTGATAGCAGAGTGCTTAGCAGATAAGTTACTTGTTCAGTGACGATGTACTTCTACATCTCATCTATATGCTATACCAGTGTCTCCACACTCTTTGATTAAGAGGACAACCAACCTATATAGTACACAATGATCTTCAATCAATAAACATCATCATTTTTTAATGATATATCATTTGGTCGCAAACATATTTAAGAACTATATGATAAATCCTCTTTTATCGATTACTTTATAGTTCTAAGGACTTCATCACAACATAAGAGTTCTAGCAAGGAAGATGTAACTTTGTGATGAATGATATCAAAATAATTTTTATTCATTGATTAATAATTCATATACATATTACAAAATGAGCACAATCGTTCATACGATTGGCTTGAGGACACATTTTCTAACAACTCCTACTTGAACTAAAATCAATCAAGACAGTATCTTATATCCATCTTCTACTTATGATCATCGAACTCTTTGATCTTGAGAGCTTTAGTGAAGGGATCGGCTATATTCTCCTTTCCGTCGATCTTTTGAAACTCGATGTCACATCGATCTACAATCTCTCATACAAGGTGATAGCGACACAAAGTATACTTGGTACGTTGGTGTGACTTTGATTCTTTTGCTTGAGCTGTGGCTCTAGTACTGTCACAATACAGCAAAATATGACTATCAACAGAGAGTGTTAACTCCAAGCTCGATAACGAACTTTCACAACTACACCGCTTTCTTTGCAGCATCGGATACAGCAATGTATTCTGTTTCGCATATAAAATCAATCACAGTGTGTTGCTTGAAACTTTTCCAGCAAATTGCTTCTCCATTTAAGGTAAATACGTAGCTCAATACGCTTCTGCTGTCATCATGGTCTGATTGAAAACTGAAATCAGTATATCTCACAAATTTCAAATCAATGTCCTCATAGATAAGCCATTGGTCCTTAGTATTTTTCAAATACTTAAGGATTGTCTTCACAATTTTCTAATGATTTTCATCCGAATCAGACTGATACCTACTCACTATCCCTAGTAAATATGTCATATCCAATCTCATACACATCATGACATATATGATAGACTCCACTATCGAAATATATAGGATCCTACTCATACGCTCTCTCTCTTGAGGGATTGTCAGATAATCCTTCTTGGAGAAAGTAATCCCATGGCCTATCGGAACATAGTCTTTTTTTTAAATTTTTTATGTTGAATCATTTTAATATGGTATCGATGTATGTGGATTGGGACAATTCAAGTAACCTTCTAGATCTATCTCTATAGATCTTCATCCTTAGGATGTAGGATGTTTCTTCCAAATCCTTCATGGAGAACTATGATGAGAGCCACAGTTTTACACTCTGCAAAGTTGGAATATCATTTCCTATTAACAGTATGTCATCTACATACAGTACAAGAAAGATGACTATAGAATCGTTAGTTCATTTGTAGATGCAAGGCTCTTCTCCATTCCTAACGAAGCCATACGTTTTGATCACTTTATCAAAATGCATGTTTCAACTCCTAGATGTCTATTTCAGTCCATAGTGGACTTATTTAGTTTGCACATCTTAGATTCGTCTGTAGATGTGAACTCTTCAGATTGTATCATATACACTTCTTCTTCCAGCTTTCCATTTAGGAAAGCGGTTTTGACATCCATTTGTCAGATCTCATAATCTAAGTGTGCTGCTATTGCAAGAATAATCCGGATGGACTTGAGCATTGCTACAAGTGAGAACGTCTCATTATAGTTAATACCATATGCCGACGGTAATCTTTGACAACTAGATGGATTTTATAGATCTTTACCTTTCCGTTCGCTCTTCTTTTTCTTTTGAAAATCTACTTATACCCTATGGGTTTTATTCCTTCGGATGGATTAACTAGTGTTCATACACTTGATCTTCATAGATTCCATCTCAAATTTCATGGCCTCAAGCTACTTCTAGGAGTCGGGCCTTTGCATGGCTTCCATATAGGTGAGCGGATCCTCATCATTCTCATCTAGTTCGATAGGATCATTATTTTAAATCAAAAAATTATAGTATCTGTCTGGTTGATACGATACTCTATCGGATCTCCTTAATAGTGCCTCTACAAGCTCCGGATTCAATTTTTCAATCAAATCCGATTCTATGTATGTCGGTTCTTCTACCTTATGAACTTTATCAAGTTCAATTTTGCTGGCATTAGTTTCTTTTTCAAGAAACTCTTTTTTCAAAAAGACTGTCTTGTTGCTGACGAACACCATTTGTTCTTCAGTGAGGTAGAACTAATACCCTTTAGTTTTCTTTGGGTACCCTACGAACAAGCATTATCGGATTTTGATTCAAACTTATCTGTCTTTAAATACTTGACATAAGCTGGACACCCCCAAATCCGAAGGTGTGAGAGCATCGGCTAACGTTCTATCCACATATCATATAGAGTTTTATCGATAGACTTGCTTGAAATCTTGTTAAGAATATAGCAGGCAGTTTCAAGAGTGTATCTCCATAAAGAGAGTGACAGATTAGCAAACCCCATCTTGAATCGAACCATATCTAACAGGGTTCGATTCCTCCTTTCAGACACTCCATTATATTGTATTCTAGTAGGGATCTATTGAGAGAGAATTTCATTCTCCTCTAGATATGTCAGAAAATTACTGGTGAGGTATTCACCTTCTTGGTCTGATCGAAGAGTTTTAATATTCTTCTCAGTCTGTTTTTCTACTTTACTATAGAATTATTTGAATATTTTAAATGATTCAGATTTATGCTTCATAAGGTAGACATATCCATACCTCGATAGGTCATCTATAAATGTAATAAAGTAATAATATCCTCCTCTGGCAGCTATGTTCATGGGTCCACATACATCATTATGTATTAGATCTAAAATATCACTAGTTCGTTCACTTTTTTCTTTAAAAGATAACTTGATCATCTTACCAAGTAGACAGGATTCACAGGTCGGTAATGATTCACAATCATTAATTTTAAGGACATCCTCTTTGATTAACCTGTCTATTCTGTTCTTGTTCACATGACCTAGCCTACAATGCCAAAGATAGGAATCGCTGACATTATCTATCCTAAGGTGTTTGTTCGATGTATACATTACACCAATAAGCTGTAATAATATATATATGCCATGTCTTAATTGTTCATGCATAATTAAGTATCATTCATAATGATATCACAAAAATCATCCTTTATTAAAAATTTAAAATCAAGTTTGGCCAAAAAGCCTACAAAGATGATATTCATAAAAAAGAAAAGACAATAATGACACTCATCTAACATAATACTATTAGACTCGAAAACAAGTTGCATAGTTCCTAAAGCTAGAACTGAAACAAAGCTTTCATCTCCAACATTCAAGAACCGCTCGTCTTCTCTAAATTTTTTATTGACCTACAGTTTCTGCAACGAATTATAAATATTAATCGGACTTTCGATATCCAATATCCAAGTAGCAGTATCACAAACAGAAAAATTACAAGGAGTTATCATATAAGTATCTTGCGAAGCAATTGATTGCTTATTTCTCTTATTCTTTGGCTTGTTTGGATCAATGGAAGCTATATAAGCTAGATAATTTCTTTTTCAATGATCCAGTTTCTTACAAAAGAAGCATTCTATCTGGCTCTTGTCGACTTTCGACTTTTTACTCTGCTTTGGCTTGGGATTGACGGCATGATTTTTCTGCATCTTCTTCTTTCCTCTCTTAGAGGATCGACGACCTGCAGATGAACCTCCCACTATATGCATCGGCTCTTTCTAGAGCTGATGGTTCTTCTCGAACGTCTGCATCAATTCTAGCAAATCATGGTAGTTCACTACAAGCTTGATCATTCTATAATGACTTAAGAAGGATAGATAGAATTTTGGTAGTAAATTGAGGATAGCATCTTTGCCTAACTGTTCATATAACGGAAAGTCAAGTTTGCTTAAGTGTTCAATCTACTCAATCATGTATAATACATGATCAGTGATTGACATTCCCTCTTGCATACAGGCATTGAACATAGCGTAGGAGATTTTATATCTCTCCGTATCTTTGGGGTTGCCGAAGGACTTATTCAACATTTGAATCATATCCTCTAGTTGTACATCCTCGAAATTATGGCTAAGTTCATTATTCATTGCTACCCTCATAATGCAACGCACTATCGTGCGGTCACTGAGCCACTTCAAATAAGTATCTCTCGCAGCACGGGGTGCATTAGCGGCAGATTCTTCAGGTGGTGGATCCGTAAGCATGTACAAGATCCTCTCATGCTCCAGGACGATCTTCAACTTCTGATACCAGCTATCGAAGTGGGGTTCGGTAAGCTTGTCACTGTCCAATAATGAATGGAGCGATAGTGTGTTGGCCATAGCTGAAAAAAGAAACATAAACCTATTAGTATATGAATTATTTTAATCCTAAAGATATGGACTTTAGTCTAAAAGTTCTTCCACTATTTTATACGAATTGGTAGCCTCTATTTTCAATTCGAAGAATTACATTAATTTTTTAGCAGGTACTAGAATCCATACAGACTGCATTCGGGTCCGAGTATGGCTCGACAAACTCTAATGCATCCATGGGTAGGTTCATAACCAATTATTTCTCTAAACAACTTTTAGCAATTAGATTTTGTCCCAAGTATTTCTTCAGCAGGCATGTGGTGTCTCCACTGAAAATCTTGATTAGGTCCAACCATTAACATGACTACACCAATCGCATCCAACAAATGAATGTTCAGGTTCGAGTGTGGCTCGACTAACCTGAGCATTGATCTGAAGGGCATAATAAGATCGTCATATGATGAATGATAATTTCAATACCCAATAGACATCAAATGTGCAGCACCTCCAATACCTATTTGGAATATTGGACTTATTATCACGCATCTTAATGGGAGGCTATAAATAAGTTATCTCTATAACTGTATCATTTTAAGGATCTAATAATTTAGATGATTTGATTTTATTGATTTGAGAATAAGAGAAGAAATTGATCTATAAGTCGTAAATTCTTCCACTGACTTCATCAAGTCATTTAGAAGATTAGACACAAGCTGGTTTAAAGACACATGAATTAGTCATACTGATTTATCTTAATGGCACGAGTCAGCTCGAATCGACTAATGATCTAATCAAAACATAATCTACCATGTTGGCCAGGTAAGTGAGATCAGTGGGAGGGATATGCCATTAACTCGCCGTAGACGCCATCTAGGTGAGTAGCTCCCAATTAATAACCACTTGATCAAAACTGTCAAACGTATCTTAGACATCAACTGGTTAATTAGTTTCAATTTGATCCACCAGAAGGTTTGGGTTCAACCACTAAGCCATGATCATGATCCATTTAGTAAGATCAAAAATATGGATTTGATCAAGTTTCAACTATTGAGATTGATCTAGAGAAATTCTGATCTAATCTAATTTAACTCTTGATTAGAATTAATCAATTTCTCAATTCAGTCTATATTTGCTTCTAACCCTAGGTCTAACCCAATAGAAGGACTTAATTCATGCTAACCCATTGTCCATCGATTTATGTAGTATCTAAATAATCTTCAATTCTTAAATCTAGATCGTTTAAACTTAATTTTAAATAAAGTATGTGAAACACATATTTCAGTTTGTAGAACTATTCTACTAGGATTTCAAGTGAAGCATACCATATGTTTCATATTATGAAATAAATTTTCATATCAATGTTTAATAATTAAACATGCATAAGTATAACCTAAAATTCATACATACATCACATATATCATGACTACTTTTAAATCACTACCGATTACATCTAATGTAACATACTTTTTAAATTTTAAAATAATTTTTTATATCTGAATCTATCTTATCATAATTGCTTTAGATCTAATCTAAACTTATTTATGATCAAAATAATTTAAAAAATCTGTTCATTTTTTTTTATTCATGAAACTAGATCACAATGACACCCCTACACGTCATAAGAGAACTCGTCGAATGGATAAGAGAGAGAGATTAATCTCTTCCATCTCTTATCCATCTCTTATGACCGAACGGTCTGGTGATCTCATCAATTCGAGTACTGGACTACTAACATCTGAAATCTTATTTCAAATAAGATTACATCAATATGCAATTTGATAAAATATTTTATATCATAAATATGATTTTGATCTCATCAACCATATTCTTTATCTAATTTAATCAGATTTGATGCATCATATATATCATATCAGATCTGAAACATGTCTTATACTGATTATAAAACATCAAATTCAAATCTGAAATCTTATAGAAAATTAATTAGATGTACATATGAATACATAAAGATTAATTTTCTGGTTAGATCTTGTTTTGACGTTGTGCAAAATTTTATTAGAAATCAGATATGAAAATCTATCAAAATAGATTCAATTCAGATCTGAAATAAGTCTAACTTCATAACCGAAATAACAACATTAAAATTTTGTTAAAATTAATTTAAAATATATTTTAAAATAGATTATTATTTCAATAAAATTCAGCAACAAAAAAAATTTTGTTATAACAATTTATAACAAATCTTAACCAACTATTGATTAGGTTGTTGTAATTTAATCAAAATCAAATCATAAATTTTATTTAAACAGATCTAAAACAGATTTAATGTCTAACATAAAATTTTAATTACATACAATATGTAAATAAATTAGAAAAAAATCAATTATGCATTCATATATCAAAGCCTGGCTCTGATACCAATTAAAGGAAAAGAAACTTATTTCTTTGGGTAAATGAAGTGGATAGATAGGGTGCATCTAAAAATTTTTCTATAATAACTTAATAAAGATTAGATCTTTATCTGATATGCAGCGGAATAGGGATCAAATCTCTAAAGATTTTGAATCCAAAGCCTCGCGTAGGTCTGAATCCACAAATTTTCTACTTCACGCGTACGCCAAACTTCATAGAAAAATAGGATGAAGTCTCAGATTGAAGCACCTTCGTAAGACAACAAGGAAGAGGAGAGAGCCTCTGATGTGATGCCTCACACCAGCAAGAGAGGATGCCTAATATGTCTTCATGCCAAGGAGAAGATGGGATGCCCAAAGGGAACATGCCAAAGATAGGGTGATGCCTACTCTTTCATGCCTCTTCTCTCTCTCTTTCTCACCTGAGCACACAATCTAATTATTATACTATAATAGTTATAGATCCTCCCTATTTATAGATGATTTTTCATGATTCATAAGACTAGGATTTCTAATTCAAAGAGGTTTTAAATTAATCCATAATTTATCAAAGGAGTTATAAAGGAGAAAGATTAGCACCTAACTAGGCGTTCTCATGCACCCACGCCTACATCCAAGTGTGGGGCGGCACCTTGCAGCACCCCACCACCTTTTGGTCGGCCATGAGGAGAAAGAGTCTCAGTAAAAGTAGACTCTAAGGATCCTATCTAAATATGGATCAGTTCGAATCCAATTCAAACATGATTTGAACCAATTTCAAATAGACTGTCAATCCCAAACTGTTTAGGATTTAGGATCAAATCTAACTTGGATTTATGAACTCAATTAAGTCTAATTAAATTAGATCTAATATGAAATTAATTAGCACTTAAATCCTATCTCTCATAGACTCTTTGGATCAAAAATCAAATCTCGTTCATCCCTGAAATTGAATTGGAACCTCATATCTAGTGCTAGCTAAACATAGTCAACTGTTTAATCCTGTATGACCCATAACTTAATTCTCAATCAAGTTAATCTATTTGTTTAATCAAGTCATGTACTTCTAAATTGAATATATAGACTTAGATCAATTCTTTCCTATGTTGCTTAACTTTGTGCGTGACTCCATAGGTTCGAACATTAGGCCGGTAGCACAGAAACTATTTTCTGTACTAATCGAAATTACCATCTAGAAATGATTTCTAACATCCAAATTGATCGAATAATTGTAAGACAATATTCAAGAATTTATACATATGGTTATCGCATAATTCGTCTCTTTGACCTTGAATGCTTTAAGACGGTCTAGGGTTAAACTGTCAATCCTAAAGGATCATCCACATTATATTTTAACCGTTTAAATCCATCACATGGATTATTCTGATCAAGATTTTACTAAATTGAAATACAATGATATATCAGCTCCTATAATACGGAGGGATCAATTCCATCTTGATCCACACACAGACTTCATAAGTACTTGATTGTACCCAGTAGCTTTCTGTTACTATATTAGAAATACAGATAGTCCGACATCAAGTACAGTGTGCTGCTTACAAGTCACTATAGTGATCTTAGGTCTGAGGGATACTTATGTCGATATGCTTCACGAGCTGCTCTTGACAGTAGAGTGCTCAGCAAGTGAGTCACTCGTTCAGTGATGATGTATTCCTACAGCTCACCTGTATATCATACCAGTGTCTCTACACTCCTTGGTTAAGAAGGCAACCAACCTATATGGCTTACAACGATCTTCACTTGATAAACATCATCATCCTTTAATGACGTATTATTTGGTCACGAATATATTTAAGAATGATACGATAAATCTTCTTTTATCGATTACTTTATAGTTTTAAGGACTTCATCACAACATAAGAGTTTCAGCAAGGAAGATGTAATTTTGTGATGAATGATGTCAAAATAATTTTTATTCATTGATTAATAATTTATATACGTATTACACAATGAGCACAATCGTCCATACGATTGGCTTTAGGATACATTTTCTAACAGCATCCTACCATAATAAGAGGGACTCATATGGGTTGATTATGATTTGTGATAGTTGGATGGGTCATAGCAAGTGGAGCATCATCAACTTTCTGATCTACTGTGATATAAAAACTTTCTTCCAAAACTTTATTGATGTTTCGATCTGGTGCATGACCTTTATTACATTCATAGATAATGAAGGAGGTGATTAATCAGATAGAAGGATGTAATATCGTGTAGGTGGTCACTAATAATGAACCACAGTATAGGGCTATCGGGACGATCTTGATGGACAGGTGGCCATATATATTATGGACCCTATGTGTTGTATATTGCATTGATCTCATGTTGATGGATCTCAAGAAGATTCACAATGTGAATTAGGTCATGAAGATAATCTAGTCCATCACATTGTTCATATACAACCACACATAGGTGCTTGCTTTGATGAGGAAGTACATCACGGTGACATCTTGAGGTTGGCATTCACATGGTTTACTATGAATTACATTGTACTCGATAGTCTCATTGAGAAGAAAACAAGCCTACATCAGATGTTCCTTGGTGTCGAGTGACAAGAGAGTAGATATCTCAAGCTGGCACCAAGGGAAGTCACGAGGACTTGGTGACAAGCCAACAATTTTGGTAGCGGGTCGAGAGGATTATGAAAGCTATCAAGCTATTTTACAGAGTGCTGAGAGCCATGGATAGTGAAAGATATCCCCAAATAGGCTTCCTCTACCACATGATGATGGTTGCCAGGGCCCAGATTTAGTAGGGAGAACGAAAGCA
This sequence comes from Elaeis guineensis, assembly GCF_000442705.2. Lineage (NCBI taxonomy): Eukaryota > Viridiplantae > Streptophyta > Magnoliopsida > Arecales > Arecaceae > Elaeis > Elaeis guineensis. The sequence continues at coordinate 107,137,036 of NC_025997.2, read as the reverse complement.
TCAGTACGAGTTTATTGACATCATCAACCAAAGGCGGGATTATCAAATGGATAAGGAGTTGCATCTTATAGGTAATTTCACTCATATGCCTGCTTGCCATATATTGCTATTTATTTTAAGTGCAATTATTATACTAAATAAATTATAAACTGTATTGGTAGTCTACTATTCGAATTCTGAATCCAAAGTTCTATTATAACATCCATGAGATAGGTATGAATGAGGAACTCCTTACTGCTCTACGCAATGTTATTTATTAGATGGAGCTTGATTTAAAAGTCGTTGCCTAGTATTTGGAAGAGGTGGGTTAACTTTATCAACTCGTATAAATAATTAATGTCATATAATGTATATCTTTTCCATAATGAAATTGGTTTTGTAGTGCTTGGGCTGCTTTGGCAACCAGCCCGTCACAGCAGGCAAACAAAAGAAATGAATCCAAGTAGTTTAAGATATGGACTTAACTATTACTTGGATGTTATACAATTAGTATTTAATATATCTTATATGTAGTTTCTTGAATGATTTTGCAGCCGAATGGTGGATCCACTTTGGCATGTCATTTAAGAACCTAAGACAGCTAGCAATGTGGATCATTTCATAGATGGTCTCTTCTAGTTGCTATGGGTGCAATTATTCTACCTTTGGCCTCATCCACTATAAATAGAGGACCATCTCATGCAAAAGTGGCATACTATCTTGTGTAGTCCACTACAATCTAGTTCTATGGTTGAAATGCACTGAATAGGAAATGGTGCCAAAATACAATGATTGACGTCACAAGGACTTCATGCATGATGAAAGGGTTTCAATGATTGATTGGCTTTAGGGTGAGCAGTAGGAGCTAGAGTTGGATGAGAAAGGATCACCTCTTTGACTAGCTAGTTTTGTAACCAAAGAGGCTAGAATGGATGCGGAGCAATGGCTAGAATGATTCCATGCTCATATCTAGTCATTCAACCATAGACATTGGGTAGGAGAATTGAGAGATGTTGAGGAGAGGCCATCATGGTACTTGGTTTACTCAGGTGGAGGGCATAGTTGATCCTTCCTGCAGAGTCAAGGCAAAAAGGCAGCAATTCAAGCCAACAAGAAAGACAAAGGAAATGTAGTTGCATTTTCTTTGAAGAGACTTGAGGAGGAATTCATTTAATTTGATTTGGAGATCGATGGGTCATCTGATGACATGTTGCCCAGATCATCAATGATATCAGTGATGATAGTTCGAGTGATGATGCATCTGGGGGCTAGGGAGGTAGCAGGGCACAGGGCATCATGATTTATGATGTGTAGCCCTAGGAGGGTCTTTGATTCGCTAGTGAGTCGTAGTATACTCTTACTACATAGGATAGGGACCAAATTGCCTAGCTTGGTAGAGCTTGCAAGAATACCGTTGCATATAGGAGATGGGCTCTTCATGGTTGTTTGGATCCTGATGCGGCTCTAGCAGACCATGACATTGTAGATGGAGTAGAGTCTCTGAAAATATCCGGTTCCTAATCATATATTGGATCCTATTCCACACCAATAGCCTGGCCTAACCGTATTCAAGTGATTACTATCTTTTGCAGTCTCAACCATCTTTCTGGTTAGATTTACTATCGGCATCTTCAAATAACCGGCCCATCTCAGATAGATTACTCCTCCCAAAGTTGCTATTTTGTGGACTATGGAATGATCATTAGTGAGGACTATCACAATATTCTCCTCTTGAAGAGTTATTATGAAGCTTCTCCAGAGACTATTACGATCATGATGTCTATGAGGCATGTCAACACCCCACCAGATTTTAGATGTTGGCATGTATTTTATACTTTAAATACATTAAAATCGATTCAATTTATTGCATTATATTTATTTTACTTATAAATATAACGGTTGGCCTTCTCGAATTCTATTTCATGATAACAAGATATCAAAACAAGGTTTAAATTGAAAATTGGATAATAGTCCAAATCAAATTTCTAAGTACAACTCAGAAAAAAAAAAGATTGAGAAAGAAAAAATTGAAAAAACAAAAACAAAGGCGTACAGATCAAATGACTAGTATGCCAACCCATACTATATGTCTATGCAATACCAAATGAATACCATACCATATTGATGGCTGATTGGTACTCCGGTATTGGTTCGACAAACCTTGCTTGGAATGACATCAAAGGTGGTCCTAAACAAGAATATTTGCCAGATCCATAAAGCTTACCTCAAATAGTAAACCCCAAATAGGTGGGAAAAGGTTGGTTTGTTATGGTTATATATATTTGATACAAGATAGGTCATTACTCATTTGAGATTGAATTGTCCGCCCAAGTCAAACTTTCTGGCATTATTAGTCCAATCTCCAAGTCTAGAGTTCTCAAAGGTTAGTATTGCACATATTTGCACATTTTAAAGCCCTTAATACAAGCAACCGTTTGCATTGTCAACAGGTATCCCAATAAATACTAGGGCTTGAGATAAAAAGAGGAATGAGAAGTTTCCTATGGATGGCTATAGCGAGAAGGAATTAGGGTGCATGGCAAGTGGAGATGGTTGCTCTCCAATTTGTTTGCTTTCATTTCTAACTTTCCTTTCTTTTTTCTAAAATAGAAGTGAGCGTGCCTCATCAATTATGAGAAGAGAGAAGCAAATGGCCTTTCTCTCTCGTTCTAAGAAGGATGAAGGTCCTTCTTGTTTATCCGATCATCCATACTATGACATGGTTAAGGTGATGCTGATTTGAACTAAGATAAATAAAGAAGAATTGCACCTAAGAACGTTATGAGCAAAACAAACTAAAAGCAACCATTATAAACACCCAAGATCATACCTAATACTGTTATGAACTGAAACTACAAAACAAAATAAAAAGTTAAGCAATATGGATTTAGAACTCTTTTTTTTTCTAATGTCCCATTTCTTCTGTATATCTTCAATTGTATTTGCTCCATCTCTCCTTAAGTAAGAGGAATTCAGCTCCTATGAATTGGCCAAACCAAATGAGAAAATTAGAACTCTAAAGAGGAGCTTTCTCTCCTCTTTACAGGGAGCATAATTGTTGTTATCAATATAAGAGTACCTTGGTAGCCATCCTTATTGGGTGTGCTACTCTCATTAAAGATCCATATTGTTCAAGTATTGAACGATTTGCAGTGTTAAGTACTTCTCCATACTATACATGCTCACAGGGGTTTTAGTTGGGAAAGTTCGCTTTTAGCAAAGAATAACCTGAAGTTGACCTCAAACTTTGTGTTTCCATAGTTTCATCTAATTTCATTTGAAACTTACTAGTTTCAGTCTATTTTGATTGTTTTAATTAGTTTCAAATGAAATTAACCAAACTAGCCATGGAGCCTTTCTATAGTATTGTTGCCCAGAGATGTAACTCAAGAGGAATGAATTGGGTTTTAAAATTTTTTTCTAACTTGCAACAATTATGTGCACTACTTAGATGAATTAAATGTATATGCAATGGAAGCAATGAATTGATGAGTAGAAATTTAAAGCAATAAGGTAAGAAAATGGAAGACAAATCTACACACACAAACAATCAATTTTATTGTGGTTCGTTGTCAAGCTCAACATCTGCATCTACTCTCCAAGCAACCTCCTTAAGAATTTCATTATAATCACCTGATTACAGCAAGATTATTTTTCGGATTCATAATCTTAACCTAGTTGGTTTTATAGGCTCAGTAACCAAAACTTATTCCTAGGCCGCTCTTAGGCCTATACAAATTCGATTTCAGACTTGGATGAGCCTATCCCCTAAGTTTCAATCCCATTGAAACTTGTAGTATACAGAAATTTGAAAGCTGAAAAATTTAACACAAACTTAAGCTCTTTGAAGAGCAGATGATGTATCATTGATGTACAAGTTGAGGAGTTGGGAAGCTTTTGTAATGAATGCTCTCTTCTTCCTCTTGAGGATCACTTGAATGCACAAGAAAACTGGGGGTTGGAGTTGAAAAGCTCTTCTTGGTTCACTTTATGCTCAATTAAATTTTGGAAGTATATTGAGGTTCTCTCTTATGTTCTTATGATTTTCTTAAATTTTCTTGCTTTTTAATAATAGCTTAGACACCCATTAAATCTTGTTAATATCACTAAAAATAGATTTATAGTCGTTGGAACTCCGGGAATAGCTGTTTGGAAGCTTCTGGGCAAAACTGCAGCTTTATGAAAAACTAGCTGTTGGAGCTGTCAATTACAGAGAAGTTGACTCGAGTAGGTTGAGAGTCGACTCGAGATTTTTGGGAGTCGACTCGAGCACTGTGTGTGAAAATAACCTCTCTGTCTTTTTTGAAAGAGTCGACTCAAGTTGTGTGGGAGTCGACTCGAGATCTGTGTAGGTACTACTTTGCATGACAGAATCGACTCGAGGTCTGCTTGAGTCGAATCAAGGCCTGTGCCAACTGCTGAAACTGTGCCAGAGTTGACTT
>NC_025997.2:107117615-107122615 GCF_000442705.2 Elaeis guineensis | reverse complement strand
ATGATGCAATGTTGGAGGGCCACATGGTCCATTTCGACCTTAGAGTGCCCGGAGATGAGTCGGCTCTAGCCAATCCGACATTGGCTAAGCGGCTCATTCAAGCTGCTCTTCTTTCGACCGATCGAGAGAGTCGAAGAAATTAGACGGTGGCTGAGATGTTCTCATCTTTCTACCTGATGATACTCGGGGTAAGCTTTCATTTTATTCTTTTTTTAATCTGATCCGACTTATCTTTTGCCCACAGTTGGTCCATGACATGTTCGACCTGGAAGCCGGTTATGTGAAGTTTGGCGACTTCCATCGAACAAGGATAAATAAGATGGCGATCGCTGATGCTGAGAAAGTGACTGCCCTTGAGCAATTTAAGTCGGCAGCTGAATGGGAGGCCAAGCTTCAGCAGGAAGTCTCTCGATTGACTGATGACTTGAAATCTTTTGGAGCCAAGCTTGAGTCGACTCACAAAAATATTTCAGCTCTTGAGTTATAGATCAAGAGCAAGAAACACTCCATCCATCGGCTTCCATGGGAACGAGATGGATGTATCGCTGAACTCGAAGCCGAACGTGGACGACATCGAGCCAGCCTAGAAAGATTGGCACTGGCCAAAGAGGAGTCATCTTCCGCACGAGCCGATGCTGAGTTAGCGAAGGCAGAAGCTGAGTTGGCGAGGGAGGCGTTGAGTTGGGCAATCGAGGACTTCAAAAATTTGAAAGAATTTAAGGAAGAGATCCTCGAAGGCAGGTTCACCTCCTATTGCGTCGGGTATGAAGACGGTCAAGATACGGTCAAAAAATTATACCCAAATCTCGACTTGAGCGGCATCATTCCTCCAGGATCAGAAGATGGAGCTACTGAAGAAGATGTAGTGTCAGCTGAAGAAAGGACACCGACAGCACCAGAAGTCGTCCAAGTCTTCGAAGCTACTTTAGAGCAAAGAGATGAAGGTGGTGATTGATGATCGATGTATCTTTGTTTTTCTTTTTGTAATCAAACACTTGTAATCGGACTTCGATCCAATTTTGTAATCTTCTCTTTACAATGAATGAAAAGAATTTTTCCAAGTTCAAATCTTGTTTTATTTGTCTGCAATGTAAGTAGTTATTTAGCTATCGAATATTAATCGGTGAAATGAACATTCGATAAGAATTTATAGAATCATCCATTAGTCATGTAGTTCTTTTGACGTACTTTAAGAATTAGGATAAATGACAATAAATCAAATTTTCTAAGTCTGACGTTTAGTCGGATTTATACGTCAAGTCATTTGATAATCGGTAGCAAGTCAAATATCCTTCGATTGGCTGTAGCCAAGTCGGTACAATTTCAATCCGACCTTGATCGTATTAGCATAATGGTCCGCTTAGTTAGGACTAAGTCGGCATGATAGTCTTTCGACTATGATCAGCTTTTATAGTGGAAAGTCGAAATATATTTAATACTGAGACATAGTCAGTACTATGGCTTTTACGGTGAAAGTCGATATGATTAATGTCGATTTTTATAATGGAAAATCAAGATAAATTCTGAGTTGAAATATGGTAAGTAGTTTGGCTTTTACAGTGAAAGTTGATGTATGGTCGATGGTTGATAGAAGTTAACTGTTCACCTATAGGTTTAAAATTATTCCGTAATTGATCAAGACTTGTGATTCTAAAAATTTCATATTTTATTCTGAACAATGTATACATGGGCGATTTTATTCATGATACGTCTTTAAATTGTTGGCATTTTATGTTCGGAGAATAGTCGACCCTTCAAGTATTTCTAGCCGATATGCGTCTGGTCTGAGTGTTTCAGCTATTCTGTAAGGTCCTTCTCAATTTGGAGATAATTTTTCTTGATCCAAAGGTTTTGAGATTTCTGCTTTCCTTAGGATCAAGTCTTCTGACCAAAAGACCTAGGATTTGACTTTTGTATTGTAGTATCGGGCTACCCTTTATCGATATGCAGCCATCTGAATTTGAGCTTGCTGTTAGACTTCTAAAAGTAGATCTAAATCGGCTCTCTGACATTCAGAATTACTAGGCTCACCGTATTGCTCAACTCTTGTCGATGGCAATATGATCTCAAGTAGGATCATTGCTTCTATCTCGTAAGCTAAATTAAATGATGATTCTTCCATTGGTATGTGAGGGGTTGCTCGGTATGCCCATAAGATTGGATATAGTTCTTCCACCCAGAGGCCTTTAGCTTCATGCAATCGGATTTTGAGTCCATACAGAATCATTCGGTTGGTTACTTTCACCTCTCCATTTGATTGTGGATAGCCGACTGATGTGAGTCTGTGCGTAATATAATATTCGCATAAAATTTTTTGAAGTTCTGATTGTTGAATTACCAACCATTGTCAGTGATAATGGTGTGTGGCAAACCGAATCTGCATATGATTGACTTCTGAATGAAGTCTTCCATCTTACTTTCAGTAATTTGTGTCAGAGGTTCAGCTTCAATCTATTTGGTGAAGTAATCGATAGCAACCACTATGAATTTTTTCTGCCAGATGCCGGAGAGAAAGGATCGAGTATGTCAATCCCCCACTATGCGAAGGACCATGATGCAACAATCGATGTTAGCGGTTAGCCAGTTGGTATTGTATGTTTGCATACTTCTGACAGGGTTCACACCTTCGGACAAGCTCAGCTGCATCTTTCTTCATGGTGGGCCAATAGTATCCTTATCGCAGACTTTATAGGCTAGTGATTTGTCCTCTAAGTGATTTTTACAGATCCCTTTGTGAACTTCTCGGAGTGCATAGTCGGCATTTGTTGGTCCCAAACACTTTAGTAAAGGAAAGAAGAATGATCTTTTGTAGAGATGACCATTCATCATGATATATTGAGAGGCCATCCATCGAAGTCGTTTGGCTTCTGAGGGGTCTTTAGGGAAAGTCCCATCAGTCAGATACTAAACGATCGGATCCATCCAACTCGATTCAACAGTGAGTTGTAATACTTCATTGACTTTGTTGATATTTGGCTGTTCGAGACATTCAACGAATGTCCGATCCAGTGAGTTGAAGGAAGTAGTTGCAAGTCGGGAGAGTATGTCAGTCCGAGTATTTTCAGTTCTTGGGATGTAAAAGATCTCAAAATACTTCATGGTTGGTATAAGATCCTTCACCTTTTGAAGATACTTCATCATGATGGGGTCTCGCACTTCAAATTCACCCTTGACTTGACTAACAATTAATTGCGAGTCGGTGAAGACCTTCAAACTATCGATGTCAAGTTCTTTAGCAATTTTCAAGCCAGCTAAGAGCGCTTCATATTTGGCTTGATTATTCGATGCTTTGAAGTTGAACCGAAGGGCATATTCGATAATCATCCCTTCAGAATTTGTAAGAATGAGACCAGCTCTACTCCTTTGTGCATTAGATGCTCCATCGATATGCAGCACCCAAGCTGACATTAAGTCGAGTTCGAAAGTCATGGTCTATTTTATTGTATCATCAGTTTCATCCTTTGGTTTGTTGTCTGATATTGTGCATTCGATGACAAAATCGATCAGAACTTGCATCTTCATTGATGATCGTGGACGATATTGTATGTCGAATTCATCAAGCTTTACTGCCCACTTTGCCATTCGACCCGATGTATCAGGTCGATGCAAGATCGCCTTCAACAGCTGATCTATTAAAACTATAATTGGATGTGCCTGAAAGTATGGGCGAAGCTGTTGTGATGATATAATCAGAGCGTAGATATTTTCTCTGCCCTTGAATACCTTGCTTCGATATTGTGAAGCACCTTGCTAATGTAGTAGATCTATCTTTAGATTCGATTTATATCTTCTTGGATGAGTACCGAACTGATTGCTTCAGATGAAGTCGTCAAAAAGAGATACAACATTTCTCCGACCTTTGGTTTTGTGAGTAGAGGTGGAGAGGTTAGGTACTTTTTCAAGTCTTCGAAGGACTGTCAGCATTCATCCGACCATAAGCAGTCCTTCATCTATCGCAAAGTCTTGAAGAATGACAAACATCTTTCAACCGATCTAGAAATGAATCGACTAAGTACGATGATTCTTTCATTGAGTTGTTGTATCTCTTTCTTAAAGCTCGGATGCTTCATATCGATGATGGCCTTTATCTTTTCGAGATTAGCCTCGATTCCTCGTTATGACACAAAAAATTTGAAAAATTTTTCAGAGTTCACCCCAAATGCATACTTAGTCGGGTTCAACTTCATTTGATATCGTTGAAGTGTGCTGAAGGCTTCTTCTAGGTCCCGAACATGCTCTGAAGTTTGAAGACTTTTCACCAATATGTCATCCACATATATTTTTATATTTTGCCCGATCTGTGACTTGAAGATCTTATTGACAAGCCGTTAGTAGGTGGTTTCGATATTTTTCAGACCGAAAGGTATCACTTTATAACAGTATATGCCTTTATCGGTTACAAAGGCTGTGTGCTCCTCGTCTTCAGACACCATTCATGTTTGATTGTATCCGACGAAGGCATCCATGAAGCTTAAAAGTCGATGACCTGAAGTTGCATCAACTAATTAATCAATCTTTGATAGTGAAAAACTATCTTTTGGACAAGCTTCATTCAAATCTGTATAGTCGATGCAAATTCTCCATTTTCCATTGGCTTTCCTCACCATTACTACATTGGCGAGCCAATCAGGGTAAGTAGCTTCTCTGGTGAAGTCTGCTATGAGGAGCTTATCGACCTCTTCGTCAATGACCTTCTGTCTTTCGAGGGTAAAAGGTCGTTTCTTCTGTCTCACTGACTTGACATTCGGATTGATGCTGAGTCGGTAAGTTATTGCATCTGAAGAATGTCCGGCATGTCGGTGGTCGACCAAGCAAAAATATCAGTATTTATTTTTATTAAATTTATTAGTTGCTGTCGATCCGGATCAGACAGCTGCGATCCAATTTGGACCATCTTTTCGGGATCTTCTTCTTTTAATGGGATGGAAACCAATTGTTCAGCTAGTTCACCTCTCTCCTGATTCTCTCTTTGGTCTAATTTATCGACGGGCAAAGAGTTT